>NC_134406.1:69031566-69254066 GCF_038048845.1 Mixophyes fleayi
GAATTTTATGAGTTTTTCCTTTGTTTTATTATGATAAAAGAACACATTTATCATTGACTATGCACTATAAATTCCACTATTTTAAAAACTGGATGTTATACAACAGGGCAGAATATACAAAGCACTTGAGCTGCTCATACATTAAAGGTAATTTACAAAGCTAAAAAAAGTGCATATCACAGTGCAACTGCTCTTTCGGGAAGTCATACACCTACTTTTGCGCAAGTGCACCTAGTTTTACAGGGAAACTTGTGGATTTTTATGAATTTCCCTGTATATGTAATTGCGTCTATTTGCTGCCTGCATCGGCCCCATGTCCCTTACTATTGTGATTAATTTAACACATGAGGCCAAACCTTAAGTAATTTAGCAGAAATACTGATAACTTGAAAATAATTAAGGATGTGGTCCTAAACTGGAAGTAGATAGGACTTTGATGTGGTTTTCACTGTTTCCACTTTGTGCAGTTTCTTGAGCATCTGTGAATCCACAAATGTTGGCACATATCATCATCATCATCATCATTTATTTATATAGCGCCACTAATTACGCAGCGCTTTACAGAGAACTCATTCACATCAGTCCCTACCCCATTGGAGCTTATAGTCTAAATTCCCTAATATAGACACACACTCACACACAGAGAGACAGACAGACTAGGGTCAATTTTTGATAACAGCCAATTAACCTACCAGTATGGAGACCAGAATTGGAGATAAAAGATAACACTCCACCCACTACCTCATCCGCTTTTTTAGGACAGCGGAACAGACGAATGGACTTAAAAAGTCCTATATTAGAAAATATGGGTCGTTCACCACGAAAACGATATAAACAAGACATAGAGGAAAGAGAGCCAAAAAGAGATCACAGAAGGAAATAATTAGTGATACTCCTATACAAGGAATTTTTAATTTGTCAGATAAATCCCTTTCAGAAGATGAATTGAAACTTTTATCTAAAGGTTTATCATTTGCTCCTACTAGTTTTCCTAATGGGTTCGATTTGTTCATTGATATAAATAAATATATCCGAAAGTTAACTTTAAAGAGACATTTTCTGAAGAGAGATAGAATGTTAGGTGATAAGGAATCTTTAATAGTGAGTAATTCATTGCCCAATACGGGTTTAAAGAAACCATCTAGTTTCTATCCAATAGAATCCAGAGGGACATATATTGATATGTTTGGAGAATTAGTTAAAAAAGATCTTGATGTGGTAGCCAATACTAAATTAAAAGTAAAATCCAATCTAACAAAAAATGAAAAGATAGCTCTAGAATCACTTATTAAAGATGAAGAACTAACAATCAAACCAGCGGATAAAGGGGGTGGACTGGTGATTTTAAATAAAAAAGACTATATTGAAGAAACATTAAGATTGGTAAATGATGAAAATGTCTATAAAAAGTTAATAACAGATCCAACTAATGCATTTTTGCAAGAATTAGAAAAACTTCTCCTTAAGGGACTAAATGACCATTGTATTAACAAAAGTGAATTTGATTACATACTGAGTAGATATCCTAGAATTGCTACAATCTACCATTTACCCAAAATACATAAACGATTAATAAAACCCCCAGGACGTCCTATTGTCTCGGGTATCCTTGGAGGCACATCTATCCGAATTTGTGGACTTTTATTTAAAGAGTTATGTACCAAACTTGGAGTCCTATATTAAGGATTCCACTCAAATATTGCAAAACGTTAAGAATGTGGAATGGCAAACTAATTATTTTTGGTGTACTATAGATGTACAATCATTGTACACGGCAATCCCACATGTGAAAGGGTTACAAGCAGTTGGAGAATGTCTTAATAATGATAGTAAATTAAATACTACACAATGTGATTTTATTGTGGAATGCATCAAATATGTATTGGAACATAATTTCTTTATTTTCTTGAGCCAATTTTACCATCAGGTGCGAGGGACTGCGATGGGCAGTTCCTGCGCACCCAGTTATGCTAATATATATATATGGGCCATTGGGAGAATCATGTGATTTATGCAAATAGTACCTATATGGAGAATATTGTCTTATTTAAGCGCTATATAGACTATATTCTGGTAATTTGGAGAGGATCTGAAACAGACTTCCAATCATTTATTGAAGAGATCAATGTGAATGATTACGAATTACAATTTACATCTGTTGTTGACAAAGATAAAATAGAATTTTTAGATTTGGTGTTGGATACACAGTTGTTTGAAGAGAGATCTAATATCGATACATACACTTTTATTAAAAAGGTTGATAGCAATAGTTACATTGATTATAAGAGCTGTCACTTAAAACAGTGGAAAGATAATATACCTGTTTCACAACTGCTGAGGATTAGACGCAATTGTGAAGATTTAAACACTTTTGAAACACAAGCTGCAGTTTTAATAGACAGATTCCGTGATCGCGGGTATCCAGAAAATATTTTAGTGGATAGTTTAATTAAAGCCAGACAATGTGATAGGACTCAATTACTTGTGTATAAGGATAAGAAGAAACAAGTGTTTAATTCTGATAGATTTGACTGTGCATTTGTTACTACATTCAATATAGCAAATCAGCAAATTAAGAGAACTTTAGAAAAACACTGGCCGGTTTTAAAACTGGATCCGTCTCTTACAAGTGTGTTACCAGCTAAACCACGGATTATCTTTAAAAAAACCTAAGATTTTAAAATCTCTTTTGGCTCCTTCGTATTTGAACGAACCCATTAATAAAAACAAGAGTTGGTTAGTTCCAACAAAGGGCTTTTTTGCATGTGGACATTGTAAAGCTTGTAAGTATGTCCACAAAGATCATAAAAACTTCTTTGATTCGAATAATAAGAAAGAAAGAACTATTAAATCCTGCATGAATTGTAATACTACTTATGTAATATATCTGTTGGAATGTGGGTGTGGAAAGAGATATGTGGGAAAGACTAGGGGCTAGATTTACTAAGCTGCGGGTTTGAAAAAGTGGGGATGTTGCCTATAGCAACCAATCAGATTCTAGCTGTCATTTTGTGGAAGGTACTAAATAAATGACAGCTAGAATCTGATTGGTTGCTATAGGCAACATCCCCACTTTTTCAAACCCGCAGCTTAGTAAATCTAGCCCTAAGAGATCAGTCAAAATACGAGTGTTTGAACACCTACGAAATATTTTGCATAAAGTAGACAACCATAGTGTTCCTAAACACTTTACTGCCTGTCATAATGCCAATCCAGAATCTCTTCGTTTCAAGGCGATCGAACATGTAGAAATTAATAAAAGAGGTGATCGCTTATTGAAGCTAGCTCAGAGAGAGACTTTCTGGATATATACTTTGAATACTTTTGTCCCGCTGGGTCTTAATGAAGGGTGCGAGATCACATCATTTTTATAATCTTATTACTTTGTATAACTTTGTACATATTGTATGCTCTAATTTTATAACTTTGTATAACTCTGTACATATTATATGTTCCAATTGGATGTTTATAACGTTTACAATTGTTGTATAAATTATACTGATACTGTTTAATATGTGCTTGCTGCTCCGTTATGTGAGCAGAGATGTTCCACCTGTGAATCAATTAGTAAATACTTATAAATAGCCAAACCTTTTGTAGAGAGATCCACACCTCCTGACGAAGTCCTCAAGGATGAAACGCGTAGAGGTGATTGTGGAATATCTGTGAGGATCGCACTGATATGATATCCCCACTTGGATGCTAGATACCTACTGTTTTATGCCTGAAAACTTTTCAGTTCTGGTACGTGCAATTTTATTGTTTGGGAATAAACATTTTACTTGGATTTTACCCTATGGAAGCGCCCCTGTCTTTTTGATGAGATATATATATATATATATATATATATATATATATATATATATATATATATATATATATATATTCTAAGAGTTATACTTATATAGTATAAGAGTTTTAGGCAGATGTGGAGAAAATGCTGCTAAGCAAGGATGCTTTCAAAAATAGTAGTTTATTTATCTCCGTTATCAAAATGCAAATCTATACTTTGTGTGACCACCCTTTGCCTTCAAAATAGCATCAATGCCTCAATTCTTCTAGTACACTTGCACAGAGTTTTTGAAGGATCTCGGAAGGGAGGTTATTTTAAACGTCTTGGAGAACTAACCACAGATCTTCTGTGGATGTAGGCTTGCTTAAATCCTTCTATCTCTTCATGTAATCCCAGACAGACTAGATGATGTTGAGACCAGGGCTCTGTGGGGGCTATATAGGCACTTCCAGGACTGCTTGTTCTTCTTTAAGATGAAGATAGTTCTTAATGACAATTGGCTGTATGTTTGAGGTCGTTGTCCTGCTGCAGAATAAATTTGGTGCCAATCAGATGCCTCCCTAAAGGTATTGCATGATGGATAAGTACCTGCCTGTATTTATCAGCATTGAGGACACCATTAATCCTGACCAAATCCCCAACTCCATATGCTGAAATGCAGCCCCAAACTTGCAAGGGACCTCCACCATGCTTTACTGTTGCCTACAGACACTCATTATTGTGCCGCTCTCCAACCTTTCGGCTCAGAACTGAAAAAAACAGTGGGACCCAAGTACACTGGTTTACTATTTGGAGAATTCTGGCCAGAAGTGGTCATCATGAAAGGATTGCAGCCAAAAGCCAACCTTCAACATAGAAACAAGGCCAAACCACTCAGCTATGCACGAAAACATAGGATCTGGGATGCCAGTAAATATCATTAGGTGCTCTGGACTGATGAATCCAAATTTTAAATATTTGGCTGTAACAGAAAGCAGTTTGTTCCCGAAGGGCTGGAGAGCTGTGCAATAATGAGTGACTGCAGGAAACCGTGAAGCATGGTGCAGGTTTCTTGCAAGTTTGGTGCGGACAAAGTCGATAACCACGCAAGCAAAATAGGACACTTGTAGGAGAAGCAGAAAAACAAAATTCCATCTTTGCTCATGCAATGATTGGTAGGAGTGAGGACTATAAAGGCTGCATACAGGTTTAGTCTCTAAGTCTAATAGATTTGAGCTTTAGCAAAATGCTTATTGCAGTAAGTAAAGTAGATGGTGCACTGCCACATGTCTCCTGTAGCTGGTATTGCAGCGGATCCTCACAGCAATCCTCTCTGATCAGATATCGCCCAGAAGTAGTCATTTGCAGAAGGTGACCTCTTAAATCTGCATGCAGCAAGATAAAACATTTACATAAAAACTTTGCAACAGTGAAAAGGGGCTTTTGAGCCTATTATTGAAGTGTTGGTTGCTTGGTAAATAACCGTTATCGTATAGTGAATTGTAACAGGCACTGCTTTTGTTACAAGAAAAGGTCCAGAGGTGACTAGTGATACAAGTGATATATTGCTCTAGCAATAGACATGGAGCCAGAGCAGTGCTGTCTGAGCAGCTATGTGACAGACTCCGTTTGCCTGTCTGGTTAATTCATTATAATATAACTAGATCTGAAGAATAATTTGCTCTGCATTTCCAAATTAAGGAATATGAGTGTAATAATGGGTGGTCAGATGCAACATGTGGTAAATAACTACATGATTGTGCAGGGTGGCAGACATTGGCTATAGAGTAGAGAATCCACTACTGAAGACTTTTGTATTCTTTGATTAAAATACCAGGTTGCTTGTAATAAATGTAACTGATTATTAAAACAAATTGTTCTGAGCAGCAGTAGGAGTTAAATGTATGTTTCTCTCGGATATCCATTAGGCACTAATAAGATAAAGTTGATGTCTTTCCTGTTTTCCTTTCTGTTTCAGCTGTATTGCCTTATATGAACTGATTGGGGGCTGAACAATGACTGATTGATTCCTTTAATGTAATATGCTACTGAGAAAGACAATGAGAACATGCAAAATTGTGTAAATTCCTAAACATAGTGGGCCTGGTTCATGTTTGGATACAACCTGCCCCCAACTTGCATTTAAAAAAACCGAGTATGGAACTTGAGCGTAGTTCCGACCGTATTTAAGCAGTTCTCAAGATCTGTTTCATTTTGAATCTGGGTGTAAGTACAAGTGGCTACACATTACTTGATGCATATTAATAGAACACAGTGTAGGATACACACATACATATGTGCAATGTAAAAGCCGATTAGATCACATGCAAAAAAAATAATATATATGAAGATATATGAACAACTCAATACTATTATCATTAAAAAAAAAATATGTTTTTCGAAAAAAACTTCTTTCTTTTTATTTATATCTTATTATCTTTTTATTTCTTATTTATATTAAATTGTCTTTCCTCCCTCTCTTACCTCCTTCCCCTCTGACCTCTCTATCACTGTTGACAACTCCTCTATCTCTCCTTTGCCCCTCACATTCACTCTCTCGCCAAATCCTGCCGCTTCCAGCTTCGCAACATTGCCCTCATTCGGCCCTTCCTCTCCCAGGATGCCACCAAATCTCTTGTCCACTCTCTGATTATCTCCCGCTTGGACTACTGCAACCCTCTCCTTATCGGCCTCCCCCTCTCTCATCTCGCTCCTCTTAGATCCGTACTTAACGCCGCTGCAAGGCTTATTTTCCTCTCTTGCCGTTCCACTTCTGTCTCCCCACTCTATCAAGCCCTTCACTGGCTCCCCTTCCCCTACAGAATCCTTTTCAAGCTCATCACTCTGACTTACAAGTCCCTCGCCAACTCCACTGCTCCCTACATCTCTAACCTTATCTCTATTCACACTCCCTCCCGCCCACTGCGATCGTCCAACGATCGTCGCCTCTCTTCCCCTCTGATTACCTCCTCTTATGCACGTATCCAAGACCTCACCCGCACCACTCCCCTCCATTGGAACAGGCTCCCCCGCTCCATCAGAACTTCCCCTAATCTGTCCTCTTTCAAACGAACATTAAAAACCCACCTTTTCTTAAAAGCCTTCCAGTCTCATGCCTAACCTCCCACCAGTCGGCTACCTCTCTCTCTCATCCCTTCTTTCCTTCTCCCCCTTCCTCGACTCCATCTCTGTTTATCTCCATCTCATCTATGTGTCTGTCTGTCTTCCCCTCCCTTTAGATTGTACGCTCCTTTGAGCAGGGCTCTCCTACTTCCTGTTTCCATCACATTTAACTGCGCTCTCCAGCTACTCAGCTCACCTCCTCTCGGTCCCTCTGCCCTCTGTCTCCTCTCGCTTCTCTCCGCTCTCCTCAGTGGCTCTTAACCCGTCATCCGTGCCCACCCTCTTGGGCCCAAGTTACCTGCCTGTACTGACGTTTCCCCTCCCTCACTTTCTAGCTGTACCTTGAGCCCCCAGAGTTATAGTGCTTACTGTTACTTGTACTGTGCTGTTTCACCCTGTACTGTGCCATTGTTTGTCCTTGTACGGCGCTACGGATACTTTGTGGCGCCCTTGCTGGCGCTATAAAAAATAAATGTTGATGATGATAGTGATCATAGTAAGATTTTATTGAATGTAGATTTGGAAAGGGCTCTATTTAATACGTGCCCAATCACAGATCTGATTTGGCTCCCCAAACATTTGAGGCCTCACCCACCTGTCCCATTTGTGTCTTTAGATGATGCTCTGAGAGTTTGGGACAGAACCGTGGGCTCCTTTACAGAATTTTCCCTCCCGACGAGTGATGTTTCTCTCCTCATGGTGTCTACGTGTCTTCCTGATTTTGATATCTCTGGCTGGATCCACACGAGACTCTCATCCCTAGTGCACCTGTTTGGCTCTGGGGGCCTCTGCTCTTTTGCCCAGCTGCAAGTCTCCTTTGACCTTCCATCTAAGGACTTTTATAAATACCTGCGGCTGAGGCATTGGATCGGAGACCTTCACTGGCAGAACGGTCCACTTCACCCACTCCCTTCTCTTCTGTACACCAAATTGACCAAGGGTAACAGTAAGGGTGGAATCACATTTTGGTGTAAGCACCTTTCCTCTTTATCTACCATTCCCAAACATATCTCCCAATTTAAGTGGGAGATGGACCTCAGCACCTCTCTTTCCCCGGCTGAGTGGGACATTATTTATAGTAACTTGTCTACTGTATCTAAATGCACCAATCATGTGGAAATGTTATATAAATTGTTATATTGTACTTACCTTACCCCAGCCCATCTCCAGAAGATATGGCCTAACCAGATATGGCCTAACCAATCTAAAATGTGTTGGCGCAACTGTGAAGGTGTAGGGGACTTTATGCATGTGTTTTGGTTGTGCCTGTTTATTCAGTCCTTGTGGCAGGAGGTGTTGGACCTTGCGCGGAAAGTTACCTCTATATCCTTAGCTCCGAAACCACTTGCTGTCCTCCTTCATTTCTATCCTGAACAATTGCCTAAACATTACAGATATATTTGGGGGCATAGGCAAACCGAGGGGGGGGGGGTTCCTAGTGCCCGGAAACCCCCCTCCAAGCCTAGTGCACTGTATAATTGAGGTGACTGGACCCTGACCCCGCTTCACACATGCTGGTCATGCCCACTGGTGGCATGGTGTGGAAACCCCCCTCTACAAATCCTACGTTTGCCCCTTGGGGCATAGCATAGCAGCCACTAGAGCGGCAATCGCGCACCTTTGGAAACAGTCCCCCTCCCACCCTTCCCAAAATTTTTATGATGTTTCATTATAGCTTCCAAATGGAGACATTAGATTTTCCTTTTTCTATGTCACCCTCTTCCCCAATTGATAAGTGGATGTCTTGGCACAAATTCACAACCAAAGGCAAAGGTTCTAGATTAATCCACCCCCTAAAAACACATAACCTTTTAACTCAGGCCCCGCCAGATCTACTCCCAACATCAAGCTAAATATTAATACAGTCTTTAGTTTCCCATCCTGTTGGGATATTGTTGATATGTATCTGCAAATATGTTGTATGGTTTGATATACAATGTTTTGTCTGCTTCCCACTATGTACCCCTCCCCCCCCCCTTTCTTTCTGTACCCCTTACTTTTAGAACTTCAATAAAAATTATAGATGTAAAAACAAAAGATCTTATTGAATAAGATTGCTTTGTAAAAAAAATAATTGTTGTGTCTGTGGGCACCTTTAGTACTAGCTGTTTAACCCTGGGCACACTCTCTGATTAAGTCAGCTGTGGCCAGAATTTGGTTGAGCATCATGGTAGATGTAGGTTTGTCACAGTATTTAATTTTCTGAATTTTTTAATTCTAGTCTACAAAATAGGGGCATATTTATAGCCATCGTTAGAGATTTGAGAGCCTGTCTTCATGTTCTGTAATAAAAATCTCATGTAAACCTGGATTGCTAAGCTTGCCATGGTCTCACTGTTAATTTTAAGAGTGGAGCTGAGGAAGGATGATTTCTGTCTGTTGCTGTTACAGTGAAGGGATGGGTGGCTGCTCATGTGTCCATCATGATTTAAGTGAGAGAGTTAGGTTGAACATGTGTCAGACCTTCAACTTATTTATATTGAAGTTTATTTCGAAGTGCAATCTCTCTTATAGATGGAAATGTTAATACTTTGTGACAATGTTGAAAGCAGCCAAAAAATTATATTGCTGAAAAAGCTGCATATTTGTTAGGGCATACATTAATTTTAGCATCAAAAATAGATTTGTAATGCACAGCATAATGTAAGAAAAGGGGTTTCTTGTAACTTTATGTATTATACATTTTGACCTAAGCATGTGCCTTATTACTTCCTCAGCCACAGTAATACATGCTCTCGGCTAATAGATGCTGTGAAGCAAATATATTTGCAGCATAAAAAGAACTTGACCTAAAATACAAGTGGATTCAATGTAATAAATCATCTGGTTGCATTTATGTAAAAGGTCCCATACAGTGGTTAGAACACAGTGGGACTCATTTATGAAGATCAACCGATGGACACAGCAAAATGCTTTGGTTTTACATCGCTGCTTGGATAGTCCGCCCAACACATGTCAAGGTTCTTGTCAACTCTCCACTCCTGGGATGCGTAACTTCATCTAGAAGTGGGCCACGGTGTACAGACAGGAGGGATATCTGAAGAGGGGCACTGTGCTAAGTCTTTTGTACCATTCCTTTCACTAAATTATACAATGGAAATTTTTCATCTAATGTACTGCTAGGTTTACCCTCGTTTATGACCTAAATTGATAATGAGATGAGGGGACATCAGGTTTTTATTAAGTATCACTTTGTGTATGAAGCATTTCATTACATTGTTTGGAGTTCCAGTTAAGAATTCTAGTGATATTTTGACGTTCAGGCTATCCAGTACATAGGCAATCAGTTTGCATTAATGCATGTAATACAAAGACAGACTTGCATATGTTTTTTTTAACATTGTAGACTTCATTTTTACTAAGATTCCATAAAATCCAGTTTCAAATGTACAGTGGTTTTGTTGTTCCCTTTAAAGAGTACTTTTTTAAAGACCTAACTATTGAATTATTCAGCTAAATACCATAATTCAGCAACCCCTACTGTTTTCTCTCAGCTTTTATTTTGTACTGTACTTTTTATATCTACTTGCATTTTTAACTTTTCAAGGCATCCTGCTGTCCCAAATTATGCCATTTTGTCCCTTTTCTTGTAATTAATTGCTTCCTTGTATTGTTCAATTTACGTTAACCTCTACAAATTCTGTTTGTCGATAGTAATGGAAGTGGTATGTAATAAATTGGATTTGTATGTAAAAATAGATAGAAACCACAGCGCTGATAAAGATATATGGCAGCCTGTATGTGACTACTCCTATCCACAAAGGAGTAAAAAAAGGTTCAATATGTATGGTATAGTGTCACAACTAACGGCGCCTAATATCATACACAAACTGTTCACAATACAAAAGTCTAAATGAAATCAGCTCTCCAAGTCGTGTAATCTCAAATATGTGACTTTTTTGTAATAATACATTTCATCCGGATCCAAACGGGAAAGATTCCCCTCAGGGAGATGTACTCACCAAAAGTAGGTAGTACATCAGCGTATATCACTCTCCTACGGACACTCCGTTTATGCCGTGAACTTCTCCACAAACTGTGATCAGGATGACGACCTCTGTTGTAAATCCAATCATCGGACAAGGGCAGAAGGTAGGGGGAGTGGTCACGTCTCCCGTTCTTTAATCGATCCACGATCCTCTGTTATAAAACCGCTGTTTTCTTTTAGTGACCTCAGCAGATGTAGTATATATATATCTCTCCCGCAATCACTTGCCTCAGTTCGGGTATATCGAGTCCCCCGAAATACAGATCCACCGAATATAATGTGAAAACGGGGAATACAAGGAAATGCTAATAGTGCATTAACTCTTACATAAAAAGGTTTATTTAATAAAAATGGACATGACATAAAATGTGTAATACAATAAACACTCCTCTCATCCAATGTACCCTTACCAGCACAAGATAGTATATATGCAATATATATGTGTCCTCGGAATCACCGGCAACTCACGGGAACGGCTATATAAGGTAAGGGACATGTACCGTGAACCTCCAGCCAAGTCACCAAGTCACATATTTGAGATTACACGACTTGGAGAGCTGATTTCATTTAGACTTTTGTATTGTGAACAGTTTGTGTATGATATTAGGCGCCGTTAGTTGTGACACTATACCATACATAATAAATTGGATTGTCCATGACATTTTACAGACTCTTCCCCCTAATCTTTTTCAATTCAAATGGACAAAGTTTATATAATTTTTGTAATTTTTTTTATTAATGTTTATAGTATTAAGAGATGTTAATGTATTTGTGTTAATGATAATACTATTAAGAGGTGTTAATGTATTTAATATATTTTTCTTTATATTGCACATATGCATTTTGCGTATCCTGCAGTGTGTTCTGTCTGTCTGCATACGGAAAGTAGCGTATACCCAGAGCGTACTTATACCCGTAAATGGAAACCTTTCTTGAGCTCCGCTTGTACTTGAATGCAGACGGACATGTGTGCATTTTTCATCCGATTTAAGAAAAAAAAAAGCTACGTTCACTTTGCTTTCCTTGATGAATCAGTGCCATTTATGACCAAATGGCGCAAAACATTTTGTGCTCAGCTGTTTTTATCCTGTTGTGTCATTATGCAGATTTTTGTGAAAAAGGTAAGATGACAAGTACGGGCGGGGGCATATTCACTGCATTGCACGGTGAGCGTGGGGCCTTATAATGCATTTTGCATCATTATGTCTCCGCCACGATCTGGGAGGACTCCACGAAATCCAGGAGCTTTCTGATCATTTAGGGCGAGTAAGCATGTATGATATCAACACACTTGCAAGATGTCAGCAAAAATCCTAAAACACACAATACACCCTATGGCTGACTGGTACAGTTATTATTATCTTGCTATTTATAAAGCGCTGACATATTACTCAGTACAGCACACTGAGTGGATCATGACATGACACAAATTACATGCAGTAACATGAGACAGAAGGTAAAGGTGGCCCTGCCCAAATGAGCTTACAATCTAAGAGGTGCAGGAATCACATGACACAGAATGTAGTGGAATAACAACTGGTGGGAAAGTGCGGGTGACTATTGTTATCAGTAATGCAATAGAATTTCATACTATCATACACAAATAGATGCATTTTCTGAACACTCCATAAAAAAGCCTCATGAATATAATATACTAAGTGTTGTCCGCATAGACCTCTGATGAGTAAGGTTTCTATAGAGTAGATAAACAGAAGCTAAACACAAAATAATATCTCAGTTTATGTGTGCACTAGTTTGTGTTCAGGGTGGAGTAAATATTATATTTCATAACACTTTAGGACCTGATTCGTTAAGGAACATAAATGGCGATATAATGCCCAGAAATTATCCATAAGCCAGAGAAGGCAGCAACGTCCAATTCATCTTTGAATGCAAAGGACGCTTCCAACAGCCTATGATTTCAGGGGTGGAATGGGGAGGGGACTGGATATGTGCCTGTAGTTAATTTACAGTAAGGACGTGCCAGGTGCGAGCGCACACAGCAGCGTCGGATTCAAGTTTTGGGCATAGCAAAGGTACATGTTTTTCAGTTGTATCACTTTCAACAGCTACAGGGCAGAACCGATTACTAGTGATGACGGCTGTGTATGCATGCTGGAATGTGTGTTTTGCAATCGGAAGCAACTGTAAAAATGTATTTCATGTACAGTAGACATTAATAACACTTGTTAATATTTTTTAATGTTATGACTATGAGAGTATATTATGAACAGGTAATATTAATTGAATAGTTGTTTTTTTCTTTGCGTTCTTTTGTGGCTTGACATTCCACATATGTATTGGACGTATATTGCAGTGTATTGTCTGTTAGAGCAGAGCGGACTTAGACCCGTATTCATCAATAGACATATCTTCAGAACTGCTCCTTGTTGAATATGGACGTGTGTATATCTGATATATGTGCGTTTTAAAAAAACCAAAAACAATGCACACTACGTTTGTTTTGCGTTCCTTGATGAATCAGGCCTATAGAGTCTAAAAAAAAAAAAATTAGTTTTTCCCCATGGAGGAAATTTTGCTTAAACACATTTAATATTATATTTTAACCTCATCATAGTAGGATGCATTGCACTAGTGCTTCATTATATTGAGAAATAACTTGTTTGCAGTTGTTCTGGTGGATCTTGTCTGTGCCATATAGTTGTCTGTGTTTTCACTTTGTAAGGTGGCAGTGCTTGCATCAGTTTGGTATATTGTTATATTTTGCAGGGCTGTGTTTCACTTTAACTAACATTGATTTTTACTCTTCTCCTCAGACTCCCTATGTTTTTGAGACAATTTCATTTTATCCCAAGGCTTCTCAAAAATTGATGCTTTGTGCAACTGTGTCATGTTGCAGTGTTTGCTTCTAAAAACAGTTGTTGAAATGAGAAAATATCACTTTTTTCTCTGTCCCTAATCTAATAGCTAGACATATGGATAGAAAATATTCCTTTTTATTTTCTGTCCCTAATCTAATAGCCAGACCTATGGATAGCTCACATCTGGGAGCAATGTTTCCTTAGATTGTGGAGTATTGTAGAGCAGTGTATCTAGGTGTTGTATAGATACTTTCTGCTACTAAAGGGACATGAGAGCCAGGACCGGGACTGACCTGTAGGTACAATCCAATGATTTATCCCAAGATCCTTATGGAAATCTCATATGATATTAAGAAGAGATACATGTGGAAAGTGTTATCATATTTTACAGCTTGCACAATAAAACCAATTCTAACTATGTTCCTGACCACTTCCAACCCTTTTTTCCCAACAACTAGATTATTAGGGGCATATTCAATTGTCAGCGAGATTTTTTTTGTCCCTGCAGCGTAAAAAAAAAAGTCACGCGCAGGTTTTTGCCGGCAATAGCGACCGTTTGGAGTTAGCACAGCGGGAAAACTCGTGCAATTCAATTGCAGAAGAGGTAACGCTGCCCCCGCGCATTAAAAATTGTGTTTGCGAGACTTTTGGGGAGTGAAGGGGAGGTTTAACACGGTCATGTATAAGACAAATAAAAAGTTTTGCATACATTTCCATACGTTAGATTGCATTACACATTGATAATATCTACATTACAGTACTTTCTTTAGCATATTTTTTAATTGAACTATTTTTTACCATAGAATCATCTATACCATGTCAAAACACATTACTACATTCATATTTGTACCAAAAACATACATAAATATAATAATTAGTGATTGATTTATTTATTTATGGTTTTTTTTATTTCATTATTTTTTTTACAAGAAAATCAACTTACACAAGTTAGTCATTAGTGATAAACATAAGTTTAACTTTTTTTCCCACATTTTTACATGATTTTAACTACTTTTCAAAGGTTTTTATTTTTAACACACCCCAAGGAGGTGCGAGATAAAACAGCATATTTGCCTGTTTTACCCACCGCGTTAAAAAACAATTGAATAGCTATTAACGTGACTGCCTCTAGCACACCCTATACTTTCAATAGACCTTCCACTGGAGCACGGAAGGACCGTTTCTTGAAAAAAAAACGTAGCGTTAAGAATGGAATTGATTTGCGGGTAAAGTTATCCCGCTCGAAAATGATGATAAACAACGTTAAAATTACTTAACACGCTCTAAAAAAAACCTTGCTGACAATTGAATACCCCCCTTAGTGCCCTTAAAATAATCTTAAGTGAAGACAGAGAAGAGCAGACACAACAGCACAATAAGAGGAAATTCAAATTTCTTCATCTCTATTTGTGTGTGACAAGACACTTGGGCAAAACAATGCTGTTGATTGTCTTGCAATTCTAATCTAGATTTATTGTTATACAGTATTCCTGATGGTCCTTGTGTTTGGAGTAATGTATGCACAAAGTTGTAAATGAAGCAGAACATATTTCATCATGAGTTTCAATCCATCTTATTATGCCTTGTGATATGGCAAGATGGTAGTAACCAGATGGACGAAAAAATAACTAAACATAAATACTTGTTTCATTACTGTCGTCACCATTAATCCCAAAGCTTCCTCCTCAACTGTTGGACCAATGAACAGAGGCAGTGCCTAAGGCCATGCAACATCTACAGCTGAATACCCCACTTACAGAAAAACTAGGATACTAAATAGATGTAAAACAGCCAATTACATTAGCAAAGTTTTGTATTTTATTGTAAATTAACAGGAACTGTTTCTCATATCCTAACAAGGACAAAAGGTGTCCACCCAGAGTATGAACGATAGCACATAGAGATGGAGAGGGCTAAATCATAACTGCAGTGTTAATATGTTATATCAAATTAATCCATTGATAAATTGAGCTATTAAAGTGTAAAATGGGAAGACATAAAGTCTGTTGTATGTTCCAGTGTGAGAAGATAGGAGTGGTACCTGTGGCAGCTTCAAAGAGCCCCTGCTGTGAGATATAGCCTGTCCTGGGATGGAGTTTGACACCTGAACAGACTTTTAGAAACCGCTCAGCATGGTGTCTGGATCACAGAACCCATCTGCTAACGTGGCTATACTTTATATAGACAAATAGCCTTCAATTTTAAATTATGCCACTTAAATTCAATAAAAGTAGTGATCAACTACATATTCCTCCATAGCATGATGAAGGGCAGCTCATATGTCAAATTCAGAATTCTGCCCCACTGAGAAGTTAAGAGTATAAGCTCTACGATTACACTGTATTTAGGCGTGTTTGATATCAAAAGATGGACAAGTTCATAGAGGATTTAATAATAATAAAATTTGATATGCGTGACGCTCCACAGAAAAGTTAGGTCACATAGTAGAATTGGTTAGTAAATCAGGCAACATGCAAATGGTGATTGAAAATAATGTCACTGGCTACAACCCCTGGGGGGTAGGAAGAGGTGTGGAGGTGTCTTTAAAAGGCTGAGACCAGGTACAGCAAATTGTCAGACTTTGGGGAAATCAATTCACATTGATAAGCTGTCCATCTTCCAAGCCAATTTCCCTTGGCCAGAATATACCACTTATCTGTAAGTTATGCTCTGAATTCAATTAATTTTATTTTAAACTGTGTTTGCTTGTGTATGTTATGTCAATCTACTAATTGTTTATTAATTATTTTTTATATCTGAGTGCCCTGTACTTTTGTATATTAAATCTATAATTTAATATGTTGCGTCCTTGATACTCTAACGAATCCATTAGCCTGTTAAGAAGAAATAGCTCGACCAAGTTCACCCTTTGAATGTCAGTGTGTGATTTGTTGATACATTTGATTAACAAGCTTAGTGTGTGCTTGCATTTAGATTTGTGTAACAGTCTGGAGGTGTGAAGAGTTAACCCTTTGTTAGCTGGTGTGGGTCTTGCTAGTCTGTGAGCAGCTAGAAGCCTTGTGTGCCAGTGTGGGGCAGTAATTTGGGGTCTTAGTGCCCATATTCAATAGGTGGTGGCAAATCTGAAGTGTGTGAGCACTGTTTGGGTGGCGACTCAGTAGGGCTATAACCTGTGTGATAGGTAGAGAGAGAGACTGTGTGCTGGAATCGTGTGTGACCTCATACAGCAAACACCCAAAGTAACGGCAGCTGGGAGCGTGTTCTTACCATATTCTTGGAGTGTTTCTGTGGGAGTTTGTGTCCATTCATTCTGTTGAACATTTATGAGGTCGGGCACTGATGATGGACAAGAAGGCATGTCTCGCAATAAACGTTCCAGTTCATCCCAAAGGTGTTCAATGGGGTTGAGATCAGGGGGTAAATGTATGAAGCTCCGGGTTCTTCAACTTCCCTTTACAAGGCAGCGCCGCTTTAAATTTAAGTGCTGACGACGCCCGAACTCGCGGGTGTTGAAGAACCTGGAGCTTCATACATTTACCCCCAGGGCTCTTTGCGGGCCAGTCAAGTTCTTCTGTGCCAAACTCATCATACCATGTCTTTGTAGTCTTTGGTTTATGCACTGGTGCACAGTCATGTTGAAATAGGAAAGGGCCATCCCCAAACTGTTGCCCCAAAGTTGGAAGCATTGTCCAAAATGACTTGGTATGCTGAAGCATTAAGGGTAAGGAGATAATGGGCCTAGCCCAAACCCTGAAATACAGCCCTATACCATAATCCGTCCTCTACCAAATTTCACAGTGTGCATAATGCAGTCAGGCAGGCAACGTTCTTCTGGCATCTGACAAACCCCGACTTGCCCATCTGACTGTGAGGCTTGCATGCAAGCCTCACATGACCAAGGCCATGGAAACCCATTCCATTAAGCTCCCGCCGCACAGTTTTCGTGCTTACATTAATGCCAGTGAAAGTTTGGAACTCTTCAGCTATGGAATCAGCAGAGTGTTGTCGACCTTTACACACCATGCGTCTTAGCAGTTGTTGACGCAGCTCTATGATTTTACGTGGTCTTCTGCTTTGTGGCTGAGTTGCTGTTGTTCCTAAACACTTCCACTTTTTAATAATATCACTTACAGTTGACCGTGGAATATCCAGGAGATACGAAATTTCATGAATTTCTTGTCTTATTGCAAGGTGGCATCCTATCAAAGTAGCACGCTTGAAGTCACTGAGCACTTCAGAACGACCAATTTTTTATCACAAATGTTTTCAAATGGAGATTGCGTGGTTAGGTGCTTGATTTTATAAATCTCTGGCAACGGGTCTGATTGAAACACCTCAATCCTATAATTAACAGGTAGGTCCAAATATAGTGTGTGTATGTATGTATGTATGTATGTATATGTGTGTGTGTATATATATATATATATATATATATATATATATATATATATATATATATATATATATATATATATATATATATATATATATATATATAATCATGAGTTCAACTCCTGTCCATGGCCTTAACTGTGAGGAATTTTTGCATGTTCTCCCCGTGTTTGCGTGAGTTTCCTCCGGGTGCTCCAGTTTTCTCCCACACTCCAAAAACATACTGGTAGGTTAATTGGCTGCTAGCAAATTGACCCTAGTCTATGTGTGTTAGAGAATTTAGACTGTCTGTAAGCTCCAATGGGGCAGGGACTGATGTGAGTGAGGTCTCTGTACAGCGCTGCGGAATTAGTGGCACTAGATAAATAAATGGTGAATATTATTATTATTATTTATTTATAAGGCGCCACAAGGTTTCCGTAGCGCCGAACACAGTACAAACAATGGACAGTACAGGGAATAACAGTACAGAACAATAAACAACTAGTACCAAAACTTCAGAGGCTCCAGGCAAAGCAGATGTAATGGAGTAGGAGCAGAAGAGAAGGTAGGGAGACAGGAGGGAGAAGGGCCCTGCTCATAAGAGCTTACATCCTAAAGGGAGGGGAAACAGACAGCCGGCACAAAGGGAGTCAGAGGAGGGGAGCAAGCGTGCACCCCAACAGAGGAGGAGCAAGGGGATGGGAGCGAGCAAGGAGAGAGGGTTAGGTGGAAGGCTGGTAGGCTTTAAGGAAGAGATGAGTTTTGAGTATATATATATATATGTATATATATATATATATATATATATATATATATATATATATATATATATATATATATATATATATTCTGCTTTCTGAACTATGCATATTGCTAATGCACACAATTTATATTTATTCATATCTGCTGAGTAGAAATCCGACAATGTTTATAGCACAATAATGTTGAAATAATTTATTTCCCTGAGTAAACTGGAGAGAATATAATAGTAACACTTTGTGTCCAAGGTGCCTAATCCTAACGCTCTCCTAATAAAATACATAATATTTAGCCATACCATGCCACAGAGAACAGTTCAAGTGCTCATTATAAGCTGTGAGATATAAAACACTGCACTTGTTCCAGCTGAGATAAAAACACCATGAAAATAAGGCATGATCACTTCTTATGCTGGGAAAGTGCAATGGTGACACCACCATAATTATTATTTTGTGGCTTTCTGCGACATTATTTCATTATGTTTACGATGTAATTAATTGTAATATAATATGTGGATAAAGTGATATATTGTGTTTTATACACTGACTTTGTTAGATTGCTGCATTATAGTGTAACAACAAATTACTAAAGTAATAATATCAACTAAACTTAAGTCTGTAGCTTTCCATTGCCTCAGCCTAGTAGACCAGGAGACGGAATGTGTGTGTGAAACACCATCTCAGCCATTATCTAGAGACCAAGGTTTAACAACTTTTAACTTTCTTTTCATGATTTTAGTAAATCTAGGTCATTGTTTCATGTGTAAGCATCGTATTCCTTTACCCAAGAATGCACAAGACAGCAAATATTTCCCAAGACGTTAGATGATTTGTTTATCCCTGCTACAAATGCATTAATGAAAATGGTTTCTGGCTTTTAAATGCTTTTGTTTTATACACAATGCCATCATTTCTATTCTGAAACTCTGCAGTTATTAAAATGTCTTACTGCAAAGTGAATTTTATTAGATCCCCAATTTCAGTGATTTGTATGTATTTTTATATTTATTATAATTTTTTCTTTTTTAGGGATCCGGGAGAAATGCACATCCACAAAACGACGCGGGAATAAATATATTGGCATCATCACAAAAGGAAGATAAAAAGAAACCCCAACAAGACAGCAGAATTGGAAGCACAATATTAAGCCATTTTTTATCTGCAACAGTTTTGGGCTGGAGACATTGATCAAATTTTCTGTGATTGTTACCGGAATCATTCCTCAACCAAGCTGAAATTCTGTATACATTTTTAATGTATTTCCTCCTAACTATTTATTTGTCAGCTGGAAGGGATGGTGCATTCTATATGCATATGAGTTATCATACACAATGATATTTTAATATGACAACCAGCAGTCGTTCATGTCCTCTACCAGCTGTGAACGGACATATGAATCACTATCCAGCCACCCACTATCCTTTCCTGTTTCCTCCTGTTATTGGTGGGCTCCCTTTGCCAGCGCTTCATGGATTTCAAGGCCATCCTCCCACAAGCAGTTGCAGCACACCATCTCCAGCAAGTAAGTGTAACTTAACCATCGTATACACTGGCTGGTAAATGTAATATTTTCTATAATGTTTCGTTTGCTTGTCTTTAATTGTTTTCTTTAAAAATATCCACAAAGCCTCAGATTCTCAAATAATTTATAATGCATTTCCTTGGATTTGGAATTGCCAAAGCTTACATTTTTTTTTCTATTCAGTTGTCTATTATAAGTATTACATTTAAGGCTCATTGAATTTGTTGTTGTATTTATTTCATTCAAAAAGAATGATCTTTAACAGATATGAGACCGGATTCAACTGTTGTCAGGACATTTTTTCATTTTATACAGTATCTTTGTATCCTATAGGCTGTGTCACTTTAACACTGCTGTGCATAGATAGGTAGCACGGTGGCGAAGTGGTTAGCACTTCTGCCACACAGCGCTGGGGTCATGAGTTCAATTCCCGACCATGGCCTTATCTGTGTGGAGTTTGTATGATCTCCCCGTGTTTGCGTGGGTTTCCTCCGGGTGCTCCGGTTTCCTCCCACACTCCAAAAAACATACTAGTAGATTAATTGGCTGTTATCAAAAAATTGACCCTAGTCTCTCTCTCTCTATATGTCTGTGTGTGTGTGTATGTTAGGGAATTTAGACTGTAAGCTCCAATGGAGCAGGGACTGATGTGAATGAGTTCTCTGTACAGCGCTGCGGAATCAGTGGCGCTATATAAATAAATGGTGATGATGATGATGATAGGTATAGCCTTTGGCTAAAATATTTCTATAAAAACTCTGTAGGCTAAAACTAAGTATGGCACCCCGTTATTTTTTGCACTTGTAATAATAAGGCACATAACAATACATACTGGTGTGATTTATGAAAGTGGAGGAAAGAAAAACTGGAGTAAGTCTGTGGAGCTATTGGAGAATCCTATATCATTATGAAATTCTCGAATAACTGTACATCTGACACAAGAGGATTGTGCTCTCCTTATAACATTAAGAGTAAATGGATGTGCAGGAGGGAGGAGGTCATATGTAAGACAAACATGATCCTCACACTAGAGCCGGCTTGTGCTTCAACTCTCAGTGTTGGCGAACTATGTCTGTCCTTAGCACACAATAAGACTGTATGGAAACACTTGTATAGAGGTCTCTTGTTCAGCTATGGAGGGTAATACACTTGTTTTCCTCTGCAGGTAGGATGACGATATTATGTAAAATCCGTAACCAAGTCCTTTAAGAACTTTTAGACTGTTTCTTAAAATGCTACTTCTGTGTTTTGTAATGTGCGTATTGTCGCTAACCAATAACGATTGTCGAACCTCGATTTGTGTTTCCAACGCACAAATATTTATTCGCAATAAGTTGAAAAAATATGCTCAAGCGATGTAATAGTAAATACAGCCGTTACTTAACGCAGGCGCTCTGGATCCAGTGCAGTCATTCAATCCTGAAGTCTGGGGACAAGAAGTCTGCACTCTGGATCACAAGCTGCTGCTTATATACACAATCAAGTACAGTAATACAATGAAGATGGTATGGCTTGCATCTATTGGTCCGGGTCTCAGGAATGTCCAAGGGGTCGTCAATCATTGGCTGGTTCATCCTAAGGAATCCAAAGGAGGGGGTCATCTCTGCAGGGGGTATGCTCTGCTCTTCCCGCCAGAATTCCTTCCTCTTAAGTAGTTCATAATTCCCTATCATTCATAACTTGCGTATGCACTCTGCGATTCCCTCGCAGAGCGCACCAAACAGTAGGATATGTAACAAGGTTCATTATGATACCACTCATGATGTTATTCCTTTAACCCGTTCTGTGTATTTCACTAATATGCATGTAACTCTGATATAACATATAAATACTACTATATTTCGACATAACTGACTATGTGTTGCAACTACCAATAATGTGTACTATTTTATAAGTATGCGTGTTTGTGCAAATGTATGGTAAAAGACCAATTACTGTTGCTGCCACGTGTAGTGGATGCGTACGCCCTTTCACGCCGTAGCGTGCCCTTGTACGACATAGCGTACCGTACGCATCTTTTCAGACAAAGACAACCAAGTTTGCTAGACTTTAATTGAAATGACTTTATCCAATTTGCTGACTTCGACAGTTTATACAGCGATTGCTTACAAGCTGGCTAGTCCCTACAAAATGTCATCAAAAGTTCAATCACTGCACATACTGATTCATTAAGAAGCGTAACTGACGT
The DNA here is from genome assembly GCF_038048845.1 of Mixophyes fleayi. NCBI lineage: Eukaryota > Metazoa > Chordata > Amphibia > Anura > Limnodynastidae > Mixophyes > Mixophyes fleayi. The sequence goes on from NC_134406.1 coordinate 69,054,075, forward strand.
ATACTGCACACAATTACTGTGTGCATGCCCAGAACCGGACCATAAGTCACAGAACTCAGCAGCGGAGCGCGGTGGGAAATGTACAATTAAGGCAATTCCCTGCATATATGTTTGATTCAAACTCTGGCGTATGCAGAAGTGCGCTGTTTTTCAGAGGTTAGGATTGCGCCTGCTCGGGGTCATGTCTGAACTCAGATTATAGTAATCTTAAAACACAACATTCACAAACTCGTCATCTAATGGGAGAATTGACTATTCATCTGCACACCTGCACACACTCCTCTTGTTATACAACATTGTATAAGACCCACAGAGGGAGATTACTATGGTGCCATTTTGTTAAACAGATATTGTTTTATACCAAAGAGGTAGGTGCACTATTTTATATTTTCCAAGCAGTGCATACTTGTGCGAATGTTTGAAATAGTTCTGCTTTTCAAATAATTTGCAGACTTTTTAACATAGTAATCTTAGATCTACCTCTGACCTGCGCCATGTCTCATCTCTGGTATCCTCCTCTCACTCCCATCTACAAGACTTCTCCCGTGCTGCTCCACACTTATGGAATTCCCTACCATGATCAATCAGATTTTCCCACAGCCAACAAATCTTTAGATGCTCTTTGAAAACCCATCTCTTTTTTATAGGTGACCTTATCCCCGATAACACTATTCACAGCTATTTTCATCTGTGCCCTCTTCCACTTAGAATGTAAGCTCTCTAATGAGCTGGATCCTTTTGTTTTCATATGTGCGTTTATTTTGTCTACCTTATATGTCCGTTTTGTGTATGTTATGTTTTCCTATACTGTGTGGTGCTCCGCAGCACTTTGACACCTTACAACAAATCTACGATAATAATAATAGGACATTTTTGGTAATGTGTGTCATTGTTTTAAAATGTTATGTGATTGTTGTTTACTTCCTACATGTTTGCAAACATTTGCATTACACATATGTGCTTTAAAAGTGTTTTAAAGTTTTGCCTAGGTCATCTTCTATGTATGCTATGTAGATTTACATTTGTAATATTTTCATTCATTCATTAATTTAGTTCGTTTTTTTTTTTTTAACAATTCAATGAAATTGTGGTGTTTCCTAAATTTCATGTAATTTCTTTTCCTGACTTTTATATATTTTTGGACTATTTTACAGAAATTTTGGGATAAGCCTTAATAGATCCTTGTTAGTTGTAAGTATGTCTATAATGTTTAATGTACAATGAGACTACAAAATCTGCAAAGCAGTAGAATTTTTTTTTTTCCATCCATCTTTCTCTCATATAGCCAGGCTAAACTATGGTGGAGGACCAGTTTGATACAGCAACCGGTACTCCCACGCCGGCCCTGGGACCGTGTCTTCAGGCCATGTGTCAGCCTCTTTGGGATGACTAATGCTGAGCTGGTCCATCGCTATCAGCTACCACTTCATGTCATCATAGACACCCTGCTCATTGTGCAAATTGACCTAGAGTTTTTGCGCAACATCCAGATTGAAATACTGACACTTACCAAGCTCTTAGCGGTATTGCACTTCTGTGCGGCTGAATCTTTCTAGACCACAGTGGGTGTCGCGGCAGGAATGTACCAAGCCACCTTCAGTTGTGTGCTATGGGCTTTCCTTTTGTGTATACTGCACTTTATCCATCTGCCAGTCGATGAGGAGTCCCTTGTGCCCATGAAGCAGCATTTTGCAGCCATAGCCGGCTTTCTACACATTATAGGGCCAGTAGATTGTACACATGTAGCCCTGGTCCCGTCAGATCTATTTATTTGAATAGAAAAAAATTTCACTCGATCAATGTCCATGCTACATATGATGCGTCTTTCCAGATAGGATCCCTGGTTGCTAGTTGGCAGGGAGCGCCCATGATTCCTTTGCCTTCAGTCAATCAGTCATGTGGGGCGCATATTGCAACAGAGGCAAGGAGGTGCAAGACCACATGGTAACACATGGCTATTAGGTACTATAATATTCAAGACTGCTGGCCAGGAGGTGAATGATGTTGATCCTAGTCCTCCAGATTGCCAAGACTCTACTGTCTATAAAGAATATGTGATTTCATCATACTTTACATTTAAGTACACTTTATGCTTTGCTTCAAATATAATCTTCAAATTAAATTGACTAAAAAACAAGGAAACCGTTTTTTTAAAAAAAATCACATTTTGTGTTATTACAAACAAACAACGAAAAGTGAAAAACAAAACCATAAGTGCAAATCTAAGTAGCAAATTAGTCTATTTTATTTCTATTATGGGCACTCCTGGACACTGGTCCAACTTTAGGAGCGTTGTTTCATTTGCATTAAGTTCTGGTTACCCGGAATGTGGATTGCAGCAGTAGTTTAGAAGCAGAGGACAGTATGGGGAGCATATGGAGGGTAAATTTGGGGAGGATAAAGAGGGTATAGTTGTGGACGATTCCGATGGAAAACTAGGCACATAAGAGCTTGGGGAGAGAAATTTGGCAGAGGGGTAGGAATGAGGAAATGTGGCATAGGTGAAGGAGAGGATACACGTGTCATAGGGGAAGGAGTGATAGCATGTGGCAGAGAGACAGAGGGGAACATGTGGAATTGGGGCAGGAGGGTTAGTGATGACATATAGTGCAATAAGGTCGGTGAGATTGGTCAGAGTTGTGTCAATATGTAGGAAAGTGTGAAGGAGATGGGTTAGGGTTGTCGTGATGTCATGAGTGGAGTTTTCTAGGAGGTGATTTGACCAGAACAGGAAGAAATCATGAATGTTGGAAGGCTGCCCCCTACCCCCTGCTCCCGCATCCATGTCTATCTCCTCCACATCAAGGGTCTCCTCCACCAGGTCATCCTCCACCAGGTCATCCTCTTGTTCCACTGTTTCTGCATCTTCAGGTAACATAGTGGTTGAAAAAAAAAAAAAAAAAAATAAGAAACATAAACATCTATTTCTGTCTCAATAACATCCACATTTTTGCATCATATTAGTAGATGTCATAACATTTATTATTATTTTTTTTACATTAAATTTTACCTGGGCATCGTTTTGAAATCTTTAAGTGATATTCACTGAAAATACTCCATAATCGTGCAGACTATGGCCAGATTCTACAATAGGCTGGCTAGGTTGCTGTATAAGTGGCAAGGATTTAGGAGTTTTCGTTGCATTCAAAGTGCTAAAATTGGAATTGAATATGTTTTGTGTGAAAAACAGCTACTGTTGATTGGTGCGTTATTTAGAATATTTATGTAAACAAATCTTTAGTCCTTGGTATTTTATATGCATGTATTGTGATTTGAAACTTACCCCTGCGGAGTAGTGGTGTGGTTAGGGAGGAGCTATCTCCGGTTTCAATCCTCCTCACCCACTGCACCAACTGATTGTCTATACATGCCAATGCCGTGATCTCCAGGAGGTTGAGGTCCAACACAGCTGGGGGACCACGTCCTGTCCCCTAGCATGCCTGCGGTGGACACAAATTTTGTCTTTAAATCGATGCTTAAAGTCTTGCTAATTATGTTGAAATGTTCAAATGTAAGAGTATAACAATGTATGCTCTCCAAAATATTTTAAAAAGACTTGTGCAAACATACATATAGATAGAAATATAATGGGCATAAAGGTCACATACTAATAACAGAAACTACCCAATGCTAATACTTATTTTGAAGACTTAAAAAAAAAGGGGACATAGTATGAATGATAATGCACAAGTTTTTAAAGTTATTAAAGATGTTGGTCTGTACCTTAGCCTATGATTTTAAGGTTTGTCAAATTTACAAAGGACTGTACTAGGCATTCAGAGCACAATGTAATATTTTTGAAGTAAAAAAATAAATGCTTACCGTTTTTTCATCTCGGTCACCTTTTTTTTAATTGGATCCACAATATGACCTGCACAGTGATATCTTCCCAGATCCTTAATTTTGCTGGGGTGAAGAGCTGCCGGTTGGTAGTGTGCAGCCTCTCTGCCACCAACTGTACCAGAACTTCCACCTCTCTTATAGTGAAATGTGTCTGCCTCTGCATCAAGCCTGAAACAGTCAGATCCTTGGCTTGGTCCTTGTTGTTGTGACTCCTTTATTAATCTAAACAGGGGGAAAGGCAGTCATTAGTAAAAAGCATTTAAGGGCTATACACTGTCTCACATAATGTCCTTGTATTTACTAATGGAACAGAATGAAAGGCAGACTGAAGACCCAGAGATGTATCACAAATCATGGAAATATACTCTGCTGGCTCATTAGGTGCTTGTTTTTCTCCATCCTATTGAGTTGATGGAAATAATATGAAAACGGTCAGAAATATTATTATATATAAGTGTGAGAAACAGGAATGTAAACATAAAAAGTGGGGCTCAGATGTTATGGGTTGCCTTGCTGGCAATGTCCTCTTAAGTCCAGATGGGGAATGAATTGTGCTCCTGTTTCCAGTCCAGTACTCCTTGGCCTTGAAAAAGTAGTTGAAGAATCGTTAAGCTTGCAGTGCATTTGACATACATATCTTCAACTTTTTCAAAAATGAAAAGTGAACCATTGCCTGCAAATATCAAAATCTGAAAAAAAATTTACACCAAGTACACTGGATCTGAGAAACATCTTTGAACACAGGCCAATACTTATTATATGTTTATTGTTTTGTTTTTTTCCATTTTTATCTGACTTTTTTATTTCCACCAAAGTACAAAGAAGCCAACATTTTTTATGTAAAGGTCACATCAATGTCTGACTTTAATATCAGTGGTTTTGACTTCTTTATAGCAAGCAGTAAAGGTCACTGCCTTGGTATTCGCATTTCCTACCTTTGCGCTTTCTCCAGCTATACGAACTCTCCCTTTCAGCTCTCTGACTGTCGTCTCATCTCATTTAGCCTCTCCCCACCTCGTCACCTCCCACTCTCCCAAGGCTCCCCTTACCTTTCTGTCAAAATCCCTAGACTTCTTTCCCCAGTCACTAGCCTCTCCTGTCCTGTCCAGGCTGTCTTCATATACAACTTCTCCCTTCTATACCAGAATCCACCTGTGTCACTCTTGGCCTTCGACAGTCCAATCCTGGCATTCCAAATTGAGAGGCTACCTAAATGTTTTTGCATCATTTAGCATCACTTGAGGAAATCACACTCTCACGATGACTTCCCCCACTTCAGGTTCATTCTGTCCTCCTAAAATTTTTCCCTTTCTCTCTCTAAACATCCTATTTCACATCTCTGATTTTCTCCCAGTCCTTCAAACCTGTCGCCTCTTTTCCACCTTCAGCTCCCTCCTCTGCCCTCCTCCTCCAACCCTCCCTCTCTACCTTTGACTTCACCACCCACTTCACCTCCAAAATTGAGTATTTCCGTTATGACATTCTCTCCCTTCAGACTCCTCTCCCCCCATCCTGGCTGTCATCCCTGACTCCTCCCTCTTCTTCACTCCTCACATTAAGTCCCTCTCCCATTCATGCAACTTTCATCTTTGCAACATATAAAGGATCAGATCCTTTCTCACCCAGGATGCTACCAAAACTCTCATCCACTCTCTTGTCATGTCTTGACTCAACTATTTCAACCTTCTCTCTCCCGCCTCTCCCCTCTTCAATTCATCCTAAATGCCTCTTATTTTCCTCTCTTATTGCTCTGCATTGAGCACCCCTCTCTGCCAGTAGCTACATTGGCTCCCCTACAAAATTCAGTTCTAACTTCTCACCCTCACCTTTAAAGCCTTCATCCACCCCTCTCCACAATACATCTCTAATCTCATTTGCCTCCACACACCCTCCCACCCACTCCGCTCTGGCCTCGACCACTTGCTCACCTCCCATCTGATTACCTCTTCTCACTCCCGCGTTCCCGACTTCTCCCATGCTGCTTCTCACTTTTGGAACTCGCTCCCACACCCAATCAGACTATTAGACCACTAGTCTCTAGGGCTTCAATTGCACCATAAAAACATTTTTTCCATAAAAGCTTACCAGCCCTCCTCCTAACCTTACTTGCTCACCCCTTCTGTGTCACGCTCTTATGTTTGCCCCTCTTGTCTAAGCTGTAACCTCTCACAAGCAGTGCACTCTTGCCTCATGTCTTCCTGCCTTTAGTAATCATTCTGTCTTGTTCAATGTGTATTTAGTTGTTTGCTCTATCCTATTACGTAACTGTTCATATGCCTTGCTCTATGTATGTACTACGCATGCTGCTTGTTCATTCATGATGTTATTTTTGGGCACCTTATAAATAACGGATAAGAAGAAGAAGGATAAAAATAATAAAGCATGGAGTATATGATAACACAAGTTAACCCGTGCATGATACTCATGCATTCTAGTCAAATCAAGCTACTTAAGGTGTTAAAAAGGTTCTTGTCATGCATTTGGGCCTAGCCCAGGCCTCCTCAGGGGAAGAGCGTTACTTCCCGACGCAAGCGCCCTTTTTTAACGTGGTTTTGTCCACATGTCACCACCTCATCATTTTTCTCCATCATCTCATCCTTCATCTTCATCGCCACATCCTTCATCAAGCTACTTAAGGTGTTAAAAACTCCCCACTGTCACCCCCGGCAACCACCAACCACTCCCAACTGTCACTTCTCCTTCAAGAAATATATAGGTCAGTGTAAAACTCTGCCCAGCAGGTGGCGCTGCAGCTTGGTTTTTTTTTTCCCCCACACACGCCACTAGGCATTTATATAGTAGATAATAGGTTACATAACAATGTGCACATGCTCCTGTTTTAGCAGCACTTTCATTGAAAACATGAGAAACTTCAGCAATGCTTGTTGTAAGAATCCATTTTGAAGCAGTTGGCAGCCAGAAGCTTTGGGGGCAGCCAGCAGAGCTCACTGTAAGTAAACATGTTCTTACTGGGAGATGTGTTTCTTGATCTGTTGATAACATAGTGTAAACCACAGAAATGTCAGGAATGCCATGCACTCTCCTAAATCAAACTATGTTTAACATTCATATTTCCAGTGACATATAACCACCCTTCTAAAAGTAATTGTCTCTCAAACATATGTAATCAGCAAATGAATTACTCCAAGAAGGCGATTAATCAGATTTCCACCTGTCCTGTGTTGACACAACACCATATAAATGTAACATAAGCAGCAAATTAATAGAGTTGCTTGGATATAAATCTTTGTTACTATTGCATCATTTTTTGTAATTTGAGTAAGAAATTTACTATGTTCTTCCAGTATAAAAATCTTATTTTACCTATATGCTTTGGATATTTAAAGTGTTTTTCTCTTGATAGTCTAGTAGCTACCTTGAAAGGAAAGTGGTTAAAAATTGAGCCAATCATCTTTTTTAGGGCAATATATTCAATTTTATTTCTTAATCATTTCATACCTAAAAGCCTAAGAGCAAAATTGTGTCTGCAATGGAAAGAGATATCCCAGGACTACTCTATGGTAAAAATGCACTTATTACTATTTATTAATTAAATGTAGCTTTACTGAATAATGAATAAAAACAATTAAATAAAAGAAGTATAATAGTACACTAAGGTCATCTAAAGCTATATGTACTGTTCGACAAGTATATATCAAAAGCCAAAGATGTACAATACAAAAAGTTGTATAACATTTATGCTAATATATATATATATATATACATTTTTTATATGCCAATCTCTTTATAATGTCACAAGTGTTTTAATGTCAGCTTCAACCTATGTTCTCAGATGTCATACAAAGTAAGTACTATAATATATCTAATACACTAATAAACTGCAATTTTCATTTTATTTTTTTAATCAAAAGGAAGTATTTATTTGTTATTACAGTGTTTGTTAATTATTTTTAGAAAGTTTCCCTTTTCTCAGGATACTACTGGTTAATTTTATCTCTTTCCATTTCAGATGAATTTCAAATAGTAGAAAATGGTACTTTGCACTATTGTGTCTGACCTTTTGGTCTTTTCTCTTTCTGATCCACTTACATGAAGTTTAGCCTAAATATGATAAATATCTCATACAAGCTTGTTAATGTCAATACAAGGCTATATGGATTCTCAGTTGTTAAAATCAATATGGAACTATGTATTGTAACATGACCTTTTCTGACATCATATTGACTGCTGTTTAAACAAAGACAAATGTGTATATCAGGTGTTACCTTTCTGGTGTCTCACTATCATGGATATTTGTCTTATAAAGTCAGTTTGTACCATGTAAGATACATTCAATGCTATTAAAAGACAGTGTCTCATTTAACTCTTTAATGTCTTAAATATTACATGTGACTTGTAAGGGCTTGTAAGATAACGTTCCATTATCTCTATTCCCTTCTACCTTTTATATTTCATGTAGTAATACTCTTTAATATTAAATGTCAACAGTCATTCCACTCACCATGTAGATATACTTAAATTTGCAGTAGACACAATTGTAACTTGACTGTAGTTATTTACCACAAAGGGGCATATTCAATTGTTGTCGTTTCCAGCAGCGTTAAAAGTATTACCGTTATTACGGTAATACTAAGCCGAATTTAAGCCCGCAGCTCCCTGAGCTGCGAGCTGAAATCCAGCGTGAAAGGTACCATAATAATGGTATATATGTGCACTATTACCGTAATGACGGTAATAGTGCGCACACCGCATTACTTTTACATGTAATGCCAACAATTGAATATCCCCAAAGTGTTATATTTATAATATGTTCTCTATGGGCACTCCATGTGCCTGCCTTTGCATTTATTTCCCAGGTTTTTTGAACTTTAAAAGAGATGCAAAGGATTGCTCACATTTGAGAGTCAGGGCTGGTACACAGCTTTTGAACATCCCAAATATTTTATTACACCAGCTCAAAGGTGGTACTAACACTGTGCTTTTAAATGGTTTTTCTGCACATGGATCACTGATTCATTAAGGCGTGTAAATGCCGATAAGTGCTGTATTGTCGTAAAATCGAATCGTTCTGTGCATGCCCAGAAATGAACCATACGCCAGGCATCGTAGTAACGTCCCAATTAATCTTCGAGTGCAAAGGAGCGTTATTACAGCTTACAATTTCATGGGTGAAACGGTGAGGGTATGCACGTAGTCAATGTATAGTTAGGACGTGCCATGCTCGAGTGCACCCTGCAGCCCCCGAATCAAGCTTTGGGCATCTTAATGATTTTCAGCTCTATCACTAGCACCAGCTACAGGTCTGGTGTAAGTGCCAATTACTAGTGATGACGGCTGAACATGCTAGAACATGTGTTAGCAATCAGGAGCAACTGTAAAAATGTATTGTGTACAGTAGTGTTAAAGGACCTGTGGTTACGCTTATGTTGCATACGCTATCCTCTTATTCTGTTCTCAGAAACTCACACTTTCATGCACTTTTCCTTAAATAATGTTGCCTTATTCAGTCTTTTAACCACACTAAATAACAATTAAGCTTTACAGAATTATTTATCCAATAACCACTGTATCTTAGCAGTACTTCACAATATTATTCGTTATAAATATCCAACACTCACAACATATGTATGTATTACAACCAAAGTATTTTACTGTTAACACAGAAAGCCCTGCATTCACAGTTCACTCATATACCATAACATTGTTTAACATAACGTAGTATATCAATATAAAATGAACCCTAGGTTCACCACCTTTATTACTTACACTATCCTTGCACTATTTTCTTTACCTGTGCATCTTTAATAATAATTAGTATTTATAATATTGATTTAACCATCACAGGTATTAAACAATAACTACACAGTTATATGCATATAAATAGTTTAATCAACGTTACAAACACATTTAGCTTTATATATATATATATATATATATATATATATATATATATATATATATACACCAAGTAGTCCCCCACTTTGCTTACCACTGGTCCTGACCAAAGCACCCCTGTGACATCGCTGAGGCATCCCAGGGAGCCTAGGCGCACAGTTTAGGAACCACTGGTATAGTGTATCCCTATCCTTTTTTGTAGTGTATCTTTACTGTAGTCTAGTGTATTCCTATCCTTTTCTGTGGTGTAGTGTAGTGTATGCTTGTTGTCCAGCGGCAGGCAAGCAGTAGAGAGCGAGGGGAGTCCTGAGTCTGGCTTTTATAGTCCAGACCCACAAACTCCCAGCCTCCCCAGCGGCCACGTTTGTGTGGTGATTCACCGCACACACACACGTAGACGCTGTTTGTGGGCCAGCGGTGATGATGTCATCATCCCTTGCGTCTTTCCCCACTGTGTGCGTGCCGACTTCTTACACAGTGGGGTTCCTTCATAGGACAGTTACAGTGTGTCGATGCACACGCGCGATCACGGTGCGTGCACTGTATGTACTGCGCATGCGCGTCTCATGCATGCACAATCAGTCCATGTACGCGTGTGCATGCACACGCTCGTCACGCACACTGCACCCCCATTCATAAGTAGACATTAGTAATATCCTGATAAATTTATTTTGTGTAAAAGAAAAAAACAGAAATGAACACACTTATTTTATTTTTTACTGTTTTGTCATTAATTACTATATTATTAACAGGTGACATTCATTGAATATTTTTTTCTTTTGTGCGTTCTGTTGGGACTTTATATTCCACATATGTATTGGACATATCCTGCAGGGTATTGTCTATTAGAGCAGAGCAGACCTAGACCTGTATTCATCATCAGACACATCTCCTTGTTGAATACAGGTATAGTGTATATGTTTTGCGTCTCTTGATGTATCAGGCTCTGTGTGTCTTCAGTTATGCATCAGATGCACCTGGAGCACTGCATGATCTATTGCTAGTGCGTGAAGATTGTGAATGTGTACAGAGAATGTGTTCACCATAAAAGTTAATATCCCTATAATATATTATATAGTTTACTGTAATAGCTAATTTGTACTAGCAGGTATAAAAGATCCCCAATAATGTGCTAGTGTCATAAATGGTCCTCAGTATTTAACAGAAATTAATTTCGTTTATTTCAATAATCGAAATGTCAATAGTTTTTTTTTTTTTTTTTTTAAAGCAGTGAGGGGAAACATGAAAGAGATTGAGGGCAGCATGTGGGAGTAGGGAGAGCACTGTGCACTCCCCCCTCCTCCAGGTATGTCCCGTGATCTCCCTGGACTCTCTGTGCCTGATTAATCAAGGATTGTATCTGATTTTGTGTGTATCATCTGCAAAATTACTCTGCGCATGGCCAGAACTAGCTCATACTCCACAGAACGCAGCCACGTTCAAATCATTTTTGAGTGCAAAGGATGCTTACTGCAGCCTATGATTTAAGGGAGGAAACCAGGCAGGGATTGGGGTGTTTTGCTGTAGCCAGTGTACAGTAAGGGAGTGCCAATAGCGAACGCACGCAGCAGCGTCCGATCCAAGCTCTGGTCATTTCAAAAATACTTGTTTTTCTGCAGTATCTCTTGCTCCAGCTACAGGGCTAGTCTAAGTGCCTCTTACTAATTATGATGGCTGTTTATGCATGCTAGAGCAGCTGTTTACAGTCAGTAGCAATTGCAATAATGTATTTTTTTTTGGGACAATAGACATTCATAAGATCCTAATAAATGTATTTCATGGGGGGGATTAAAATAACAAACTTTTATTTTTTAATGTTTCTTTTAATATTTTGTCATTAATATATTATTACCAGGTGACATTAATTCAATATTTATTGTTTCTGCGCGTTCTTTTGATATTATATTTAATTATATATTTCATTTATATTCCACAAAGCCATGCTGAGAAAATAATGTTTCTCACTGCTTACAAGTGGTCATGTGCTAGGACAATCTGTGAAACCTCGCTGGAGTGACACTGCATGCCCTTACTTTCAGTGCAGGCATCAGCAGCTGGTCATTTGTGGGAGCAAGGAGTGGCGGATGGGTAGTTGGAGGTTTGGATATTTTTATACAAGGTGTTTTAATAAAAATCGTTTGCTTAGTGGTTCTCTAAAAAAAAATATATTTGCGGTGGACTATGTTTGGAATTTAGCTTCATAGGGATAAATAAGGTGATACACTATTTGCTAAGCTTGCTTGCTTATATCACCTGACAGAGGATAAAGTTCTGTTGTTTGGAGCCTTCAAATACATACTGGTAGGTTTATTGGCTGTGGACAAAACGGACCTGTGTGTGTGACTGGAGGAGCATTTAGACTGTATGCTCCAATGGGGCAGGAACGATGATCAGGCATTATCTGTACAGTGCTGCATAATATTGTATCATTATTTGATTACAGGGTAGTAAATAAACTTATAAACCTCAGTATAGAATAGTACATACCAAGTTGCACTCCATGAGCAAATATTCAATTGACTGTCACACAATCAAAAAAAAAAAACAGAAAAACCCATAGATCTAGCCCAGGCAGAGTTGCTAGTAAGTGGCTGTCAAGTCTGGCTCCTGAACCGATTTAGGAACAAACACCCAAGACCCAACCATACCTACCCACTCTAACAGAATGTCCAAGAGACTCCCGAATTGAGAGCATGCACCTTCCCAGGGAGGTAAGGCTTAATGACGTGAATCGTGTCATAAACTCAGCGGGCTCACCAGTTGTTTTCCCCCCCATTTAACGCAAAGCTCAAGGCCAGTAATGGGAAATGGTGTTATACTAGGCTGGATTTCTGCTCCCTAAAAGGTGCCTCAATTGGCACAGTGGTGTACATGTTACACCATTGTAGAGCATGAGGTGTAGAGATGTTTATCCATTAGACTAATTTATACGTCCAATGGATAGCATTGAAATGGAGATTATTTTTATACAACACTGCACATACATAAATGAGGGAAATTATCCTGCATACAAAAAATAAAGTGTTTTTATTTGTATTATTCACACACACTTTAGAATGTATTATCGTAAAGCTCTGTTGTCATGGGAACACCAATAGAAACTTTGCTTTTGTACATTAAAAAAATAAGTTATGTGTAAATGTCCATTCAAACTTTACACACTGACCACTTCTACCACTTGTAGAGCTATGCTAAATGTGTCCATAACATATGTCATAATGTTGTAGTTTGTCATATTAAATACATTGATATTTTAGTATCGTTTTTCTGACTTGTTGCAGTAATAGTGTCTCTATCCTCTCCAATCCACTTTGATTCCTCAGCTGCTCCAATACATGATGCTGCAAACCTGTGATAATCATCAGAACTGCACAGTTCAGCATAGAAGCTGAACGTCGATTCACAAGTTTTTGTTAAGATTGCAAAATTACTCATTTACAGGGAAATTGCTGCTAAAGTTTGGAACATTTACAATAACTGATTTACTAGTTTAAAAGAATATGTAATATATGTCCGGTTTCATAGATTGTTTTTTTTATTTTGCTTTTCGTGCTGATTCATGCTGGGAATGTGGTCAGAAGAATAGCACAAAGTAAAATTGCATTTCCAAGTGTTCTGGTAGCAGCGAACTCGAATTGAAATAGCTTCGGCAATGGTATCATATCATTTACATATATATTAGTGGATGCTGCAAACTGTTATTTTATTAAGAACAATCTGTGTTTTATACATATTGTATTAAACTTAAGGCACCAATTGCTGTAATTTCAAAACATGTAAAATCATTTTCATGATAAAGATGAGACTAGCTATTGCAAAGCACTTACTGTTGAAAATGCTGGGAAACTCTTCACTTGCAGTGGAGGAAAAGGGAGCCTTCAGTAACAAAATTGCACATTTAAAAACTTGAGTCCATCATGCCATTTTGGCAATCTAACATTAATAGTATCACTACTACTGGTACAGTAAAAGCCTATTGTAGTATACAGTTAATATATACCATTCTTAAGAAAAGCAAATCCAAATTGGGCCCTTCCCTCTCTGTCTAGTACCTCCTTCCAAAATACCTCAATCATTATTTAAATTATCCATTTTTTAGGTTGAAGGTTATGTCACACTGATGTAATTGTGTACAGTTCTCCCAATACACCCAAATTATACTCCTATCTGCCCAAACCATTGTGGTTTCAGTTGAGACCACACCTATGTTTGATTCCAACGTTTGAAACTGTCCCACAGAAATCTGGATTCTCGGCAAGTTTGCTCCTTTCATTATTAGGAGCTGAATGATTGCAAGCTTTCTGCAGTTTGTTAATTCATCATCATCATTTATTTATATAGCGCCACTAATTCCGCAGCGCTGTACAGAAAACAGACAGTGGCCCATACAGGGTAAAACAGTAAACAAAAATACTAGTACGTCATTGGCTCGAAACATAGCTTACACGGTGGACTTTTGAGGAGAAGAATAGATAGAGAGATCGAAGGGAAGAGGGCCTTGCTCGTAAGAGCTTACATCCTAAAGGGAGGGCAAAGAGACAGGAGGCACAATGGGGAATCACAGAGGATCAATCGCAAGAGGAGCAAGTAGCGGGTCAGGGGTAGAGAGGGAAGGAGATCAAGTATGGAAAGAAGGTTAGGTGGTAGGGTGGTATGCTTTGAGGAACAGATCAGTTTTAAGTGCCCGTTTGAAGATGCACAGATTAAGGGACAGTCGGATGGAGCGTGGGAAGTCGTGCAAGTGGAGAGGGGCAGCTCGGGAAAAGTCTTGGATTCTGAAGTAGGATGAGGTGATCAGTGTGGAGGAGAGGCAACGGTCATTGGCCGAATGCAGGGAACCGGGTGGAGTGTGAATGGAGAGGAGGTTGAAGATGTATGGGGCAGTGGAGTGGGAGAAGGCCTTGTAGGTGAGGGTGAACAGTTTGAAAAGGATTATGTAGGTGAAGGGGAGCCAGTGTAAGGCACAGAAGAGAGAGGAGTTAGAAGTGGAGTGGTGGGAGAGGAAGATGAGTCTCGCAGCCACTTTAAGTATAAACCGGAAGAGGGAGTCCAGTAATACCACTTTCATACTGCCGCCCCGGCAATATCCCGGGTTGTTAACCCGGGATATTGCCGGGGCACAGGGCAGTATAGATAAGAAGAATCCCGGGTCGGGCGGGTTCATACTGCACCTGCCCGACCCGGGTTTTAGAAAAAAAAAAGTGAAAAAAAAGATTTTAATTAATAAAAAATACATAACAAATGTTTACTTAACTTATTTTCAGCCAGCGGTGTCTCCGGTGCGTTGCCGGCTGTCAGGGGGACTTCTGGGTACTAAAATGACGTCATTTCTAGTCCATTAGAAATTACGTCATTTTAGTACCCAGAGGTCCCCCTGACAGCCGGCAACGCACCGGAGACACCGCTGGCTGAAAATAAGTTAAGTAAACATTTGTTATGTATTTTTTATTAATTAAAATCTTTTTTTTTACTTTTTTTTTTTACTTCCCAATTTTTTTTTTTTTTTACAGTATGAATGGTGAGACCCGGGAATTACACGGGTTGCACCATTCATACTGCAGGCGAGCGGGGTCCAACACGGGAATTACCCCTTGCAAAATCCCGGGTCTAAGTCCCGGGATTTTAGACCCGGGATTTTGTGGTTGGACTATTCATACTGCACCAAGACCCGGGTTTTTCAGCGTGCCTCTGCAAAAACCCTGGTTTTTGGTGCAGTATGAATGGGGTATTATTAGGAGAAGGTTACAGTAGTCATGACGTAAAATGATGAGTGCATGGATAATGGTTTTTGTGGCACTCAGAGATATTAAAGGCTGGATGCGGGGATGTTGCGGAGTTGAAGAAACAGGATTGAGCGAGAGATTGAATGTGTGGGGCAAAGAAAAGGTAAGAGTCAAGGGTGACGCCCAGGCAGCGGAGTTGGGAAACAGTGGTTTTGTTAACAGTGATAGAGATATCAAGATGGGATGAAGATATAGAGGGAGGGAAGACAATGAGTTAGGTTTTGGCAATGTTAATTATTGGTTATTGCAGGTGCTCCCCCACCAATGCAGGTACAAGTCTTGTGTTGACTAGCTTGGTATTGGTTTTCACTCCCTGATTTACTGTAACCTATCCCAGACTGTCTAGCACTAGATGAGGATATGAGAAATGAGTCATGCTGCCCTTTTTTCTTATTATTTACCTATTTTATACAGTGCACTGTGCATAGGAATTGTCTTTTCGCATTAGAAGTATACGATTAAACTCGATTTCTGCCAACTCTTTGCTTTTGTGGAGTCAGAATGTCCGGACACAGCATGGAACACCCCTGAAAACGTTGCTGTCTCTGTTCTGTACAAGTCGTTAATTCCCAAAATCAGCAAACCTGAAAGGCATAATTTCTAAAGCTGCCATTTATGTCACTAAATGGCTAACATAGTACAATGTAAATGTACCAGGTGTACACTGAACAGAAGCAAAGATGAAGACTACAATAGGCATAGGCTGGGTCACAGCTCACGTCACAATCATATAATGTAGCATTGGCAAATACATCCTCTAGAACAGGGGTAGGCAACCTGCGGCTCTCCAGGTGTTGTGAAACTACAAGTCCCAGCATGCTTTGCCAGTAGATAACCAGCAGATAGGTGGCAAGGCATGCTGGGATTTGTAGTTTCACAACACCTGGAGAGCCACAGGTTCCCTACCCCTGCTCTAGAACAAACTAGAATGAATGAGTGTCAGAAAGGCTGTGATGTCTTTTGTAGGTAGTAGGAAACATTTGTTAATCCTTACTGACTACCTTTTGTACGTTTCATGCACAGTGATTGGCCTGATTCTCCAGGTGGTCTACAGATTTTTGAATTTTAGAAACAGACAAAGCAAATCGACCATCACTATTGATAATGTTGAAGAATGTTTCTCCGTGTGCATGATCCTACTAGTTCAATGGATGTTCACACTCATTATACTTATAACAGCCCAAAAGATGACTAACTACGGACATGTAAATAAGGATTGTAATAAAAAAAACTATACTGCTGTAATACACAGTACATGTAACATATGTTATGTTGGTTGTTCAGGATTCTCAGATATCTGTTTTAGAGGCAGCTGCATGCCAGTGACACGTATGCTTTAAGCAGCAAGAATAGTTGTACAAAAACATTGTTTTCAAAATAAGTAATTGTTGAGCTTGTAAATTCTGCAGATCAGGGATTTTGAAAGTAGTCTATAGAAAATAAACCCAATATGTAGCGAGACTCAGTCCATTTTATAGTAACTAATGAGTGCATATGTATGCTTTTTGTCTAGGAAGTTGCACTTTGTGTGTTTATCTTATGCTCTGGTAATGTGTTAGATTTTAATCACATTTTAACACTCTAGCTATCCTGGTAGAAAAGCTTCTCCTGTGCTGTTTTGCTTATACAAATGCAATGATTTATTGCTTCTCCACAAGTACTATATTTCTAGTTTAAGTAGTACTTTTCTCAAAATTGATGGGACTTGGAATCCTTACAAATCTTCTTTTATCTGACTGCTGTGAATTTTCTTAACGGATGGGAGTGATCTGTTCAATATCTGTTAAGTCTCTGTGTATTTGAGATAAATTCTACAGTTTTGTTTCCTCTTCGACAAGACATGTTAAACCTGTTGTTTTGTAAGTCTTCCATCCCTGGAATTACATGACTGAAAGTAACTTTTTTATTATTCATTCTGCTCCATATGTTTTTATACAAGGAACGAAGAAGTGGCCTATTTAGTGTTGGATGTACATCAGTTTTTTGTTTTTTTGCGTAAGATAAGCATAAAAAAAACATAAAAAATGTGAACACATACATCCATATATAATTATTTGCGTATCGTCGACTTGCGTCTCCTTAAGTCCTCCAGGGAGCAGTATAATATATTTTGTTTTAATGTTGCTTAAAGATAAACAAGAATATTTTTTTTTATTAATTTATCAGCAACATAATTTAATTTAATATGATTGCTACCAGCACTAGGATCTTCCCGAGGGCACATGTGAACCCTCAGAAAACATTCACAGTGCTGAGTATCTGCTGTTGGTGCTCTGCTATAGAAACTGTCAGATGTGATATCATAGCACCTGTACACACCGTCTGACAGCTCCCACATCCATGGTGTGCTAAGGGTGCAGATCCACCCTCAAATTTTAATACCAGCAGTAGCTGTAGTAGTAATATCCAGCAAAATGCCTTTATGTAGTAAAACTCGATAATATGTAAGCTGGAACTGTAACGCCTATTAATAGTCTGCCAGCTGTAGTCATAGCCAGTCTAAAGCATCTGCAAATCCAGTGTCCAGTAATATGGCTGCGATAACAGTAATATCCATTAAAAAGCTACTTGCTATTAGCTATCAATTGTAATGGAAAGCAGTAACAGTAGCGCCTATAATATGCCCATACATACCTGTAATGCCCACTATTTTGTCAGTAGTAACAGAATGGCCATTAATAAATCACCTATAGTAGTAATGTCCAATAAAGCATCATATAATAAGCCACCAGCAATAGCAATGCCCTATAAAAATGTAAACAGTTATTTAGTGCACAGTAATACACCAGCAGTAACAGTGATAGTAGCCAGTAACTACCATCCTTCCCAATTAAGCCTCCAACCCATTTTGTGTCTGTGGATCTTATAAAAATAAAGTAACCTTCATTAGTAATGGCCATGGTCATAGCGTATGAAACATTTAGTTACAGCAATGTGCGCTTAACACCTATTATATAAAATGAAAAGTGTAAATATCGCCTAGAGAAGCAGTCATTTTGTGAGAATCAATATTTCTGAGTATGCAATCTATCAATTCACCATGCACTAAGATATTGTGTAAATTTACTAGTAATATTACTAGTAAATGTATAAAAAATGAAATCAGTATTTAGACAGGGCTGATTCTAAATTCCAAACCTTGTATAAAAATTATTTATATATGCATATGTGTGTGTGTGTATATATGTATATATCAGTGGCGGATCCCCCTAGCAGACACTTGCTGCCGACGGCTGCACAGTATGTGCAGGTCCGTCCAGCCGTGACAGGCAGGGACAGTGTGCTGCCCGGCTGCTCTGACTGTGTTTAAAACACAATCAGAGCAGCCGGGCAGCACACTGTCCCTGCCTGTCACGGCTGGACGGACCTGCACATAGTGTGCAGCCGTTGGCAGCCTAAGATGTTAGAAAGAGGGCGGGGCCTAAATCGCCCCGGGTACAGTAGTTTTCTAGATCCGCCCCTGGTGTGTGTGTATATATATATATATATCTATCTCTGAAGGAGGTGGCAAATCACAATGTCCTGAATAAAAAAAGATACTGTAAGTGCAGTTTATTACTCTGAAGGCAACTTAATCATTAAAACTTAATATAAATAATCTATAATCAGGCAGTAATGATGGAAAATACTATTTTAGTGCAATATTAATAATTATAACCAATGAGGTAAATATAATGGTTCATTATGACAGAACCACATAGCAAAATTGTAAACATATAATAAGTGCTGCTAATAAACTGATTGGAATCCAGACCAAACTGAGAATATCTGACTTGCACTAGTACTCCAATAGGGAGAAATGTCCAATGTAAAATAAGGTACCATAGAAGTCACAACAGATAAATTTGTAATATCAACGGACAGATCTCCAGATTTGATGGCCGCTAAGTATTCCGGCTATGGTGGATATAAAGAGTAAATGTAGAGAAAAAATAAATAAAAATGATCATATACAGCGCTTCATGAATTGCAGCAAGAAAGTAACCTCCAGAAAACCGTACAGAGGTTTTAAATAGATATAACAAAAATAGGGAGAAGGACACTTTCTGCGCTATCCATTCTCACTCTAACATACAATACGATGGAATAATAAACCAATTTCTCCTTTGAGTAATGTTAATTGCCATATAGAACCCGTAGCAGGTACTTGTAACGAGGAAACCTGATCTTGTCCGCCCGTTTTTCACATATGGTAACAATCAGAGTGCTCCAGAAGTCTCCCACATATCTCGGATACCACATTAAAATAAAAATAAAAACATCTAGTGTAGTATGTTTAAACATTTAATACAAGAACATCCAAATACAACAGGGGATGCGGTTTGCCCGTATCGGATAATTGAGAGAAAATCGCATAGAAAGTTAATGATGTTCCGGAGCTCCTAACCATAACGTTTTCTGTCAATGATGTAAAATCACGAGAGAGGGTTCCCGATCCGTCTGCTGTCCACTTCACCAACGCGTTTCAACTGTAACTTTCTTAATATGGCAATTAACATTACTCAGAAAGGAGAAACTGGTTTTATTCCATCGTATTGTATGTTAGAGTGAGAACGGATAGCGCAGAAAGTGTCCTTCTCCCTATTTTTGTTATAAAGAGTAAATGCACAACAATTTCCACTTGTAGTCGCCGAACGCGGCTCTCCGGCTTGGAATGATCCTAGCAAACCCGTTGATTGAGGTGCTCACCAGAAAAGCTGTCCAGACAGAAACTAAGTCACCAATTAAAAGTTCCTCATGAAAATGGTTCCTTCCCCAGTACTCAATAATAACAGCGGTCTCTCGGATCCACACATGAAGCAGACAACAGATTACCAGTTGACGCGTTTCGTCCGCTTATAGCGAACTTTTCCAAAGCAATATGTTTTGTTATGTGATTCTGTTATATTGAACCATTATATTTACCTTATTGGTTATAATTATTATTATTGTATTGCTGTAACGCCCCCCTGCGGGGAAAAGACAGGGACAGACGCACACAAAAGAATTTACCTTGTAAACGATGGTCACCTCCAGTCCGCTTCCACTTTCCCAGCTGCGATCCTATCCCAGCAGATCCGCAGCCGCAGTCACCTCCAATCACGTCCCTCTGAGATAGAGACAGAGATTACGGCCGTGCCTACCAGGTAAGGGCTGTCCGAGACTACGGCAAAGCACAAGGACACGGTCAGTCCAAACTCCTTGCCGCCTCCTCAGTTTATTCTTGCCAAGACGCGGGGGACTACAGGCACTGAAGGCCAAGACTAATCCGAGGACTAATCCCGCCTCAAGTGCCTCACACACCTGCCGGTGAGGGCCTAACCGAAAGGGGGAATCGAGCGTGATACTCACCGGGACACTCCCACTTCCGATCCGGTTCTCCTGCACCTTCCCGACTCCTGCGGATGACAAGACACACAGCCTCCCTCTACGCTCTCCGTGAACTAAGATGGCACCCACAAACTGGACTAACTACAAACGGCGACCCGACCCTAACAACGTTCTAATGGTCGGCAACGCAACTACGTCAAACACTAGGACTAACTAAATGTGGTGCACTAACGGAACTACTAGTTACACGCTACGGGGAACACCAGCCGGTGTTCACAGCCTAAACCGGAGGGCGGTTCCTAACCCCCTCACCCAGGTCTTACCAAGAAGCTGCCTTCTTGCTATGGAGTCACACACAGGCCCCAAGTACGGGTTCTTTAAGCCCGGCTGAGGCTCAGTAAAACAGCACACTAACCCGCGGGCCGACTGCCGCACGGAACAGCCGATCGAACTGAACCGCCCGACTGCCTGTACTCGGGTATCTCACACGTGTCCCTTCGTCCGGAACCACAGGTCCACCTGCACGGAACCGGCCTTGAGGACCCTTGATCAGAACCACGGCCGCCCCTGGAACTGCCTCAAGGTGTGCTGCACTGCCACCAACTCACTCAGCCACCCCCCTTGGGTACCAGTGTGACCCCGGGGACCTAAGGGACAGGGACACTACGTGTGTTCTCCCCTGACTATGTGTATGCTGTTACTTACACTTGTCCCCACACAGCACGGGTTAGCACAGGAAAACCACAGGAAACAAGAGCCTACCTTTAATGGGGGCCTGACGTCTTGCCCCTGGACACAGTTAGAAAGCACACCAAAATACTGTAATGTAAACTACACTCGCCACACAGACAGAATAAATAGATACAGTCTACAGTACTTTGCCGCTACTTACCCGAACACACCGCTGCTAGCCAACCAGCAGGTTGCTACAGCACCACGGGAGCCTACGCTCGACCGTACCTCCTAACCACGTGTGCTCACCTCACACAGGACCGCGTCTACTCTCACGAGGCTCCCACGCCTCTACCTCACACCACCAGGGCCTTAGGCCCTACCCACCATGGGTCTCTGCCCAGCTACACACAGAGCCTTCTGCTCTGACTAATGGGCCTCAGCCCCCTCTCTAACCCAGGGCTCTGAGCCCACTCACTAGGGCCTTATGCCCTACTACCTAGGGGTCCTAGCCCCTGCCTAAGGCCTGTGGCCTTCCTAACTAACTGAGGGCCTTGTGCCCTTAATAGGAGATGGGCTACCAGCCCCTAACTAGGCCCTCTGGCCTTCCTATGGCCTCTAGGCCCCTAACTACCTAAGGGCCTTGTGCCCTTGTACCTCTGGGGCTCTGACTCCCCCTTTCTAACTAACAGGGGCTTGTCCCCTTTATACAGATACTAATGGCCTACTGGCCCACTACCACGTTGGGGCCTAGTGCCCAGGTCCCTGGGCCTTGTGCCCCTACTATACAGTGTGCCACGGGCCTTGTGCCCGACTGTGCCCACGGGCCTAGTGCCCGAATTTACGTTGAGTATACTTACCTGCTCTGCGCAGGATACTCAACTTGACACGCCGTCTTCTGTTTTCTTCTGCGGGTCTTCCAGACCCTCCAGCCGGCGGCGCCTCTTCTCCGCTTCGGCGCTGGGTCTCCACTTGCAGCTGGGGCGGGGGCGCTCTCAGCCCTGACAAGGGCTCCCCGCCGACGATCTCCGCTCCGGTGCCTTGATAGAAGTCTTCTGGCGGCAGGGTAGCTCACGGCCCTTACAAGGGCCCCCTGCCGCCGCTGCTGCTGGCTCTCTTGATGGACGTCTTGAAGAGACGTCCTCTCTCTTCCCCGCCGACGGACTTCTGGCAAAATGGCGCCACCCGGCGACTTATATAGTCGCCGGCGTGACGTCATCCGCCGGCGCGAGCGCTGATTGGCTCGCGTCGGCGCCAATCTTTTGAATGGCCGGGCGCGAGCCGCGATTGGCTCGCGCATCCGGCCGCTGATTGGCCAGCGGGGAAAGATGAGCCCTGATTGGCTCATCCTTCTCCCGCGCACAGGACCTGCAAAAAAGAAGTTATACTCACCGCCGCTGGATCGATGGACGGGTGAGTACTTCTCCTCTTCTTTCTTGTAGCTGGGCACCATCGGGGACCTCTTCAGCCCCTCCAGGGGCACAGCGCTGCCGGATATCTTCGCCCTCTTCACGGGCACCGGCTCCAGCGTCTTCTGTCCCTCCACATTTCCGCCGCCTTTTTCCATTGTGGTCCCCACAATCAACGTCTTCTCCTCTACGTCCACCTCCAAGGGTCGCTTACCGGCATCCCTGACTTGCGTCCACCGGGTCCTTCGCGGTAAAGCCCTCTCGCGCAGGATCCACACCACCCTGGCAACTTCCTCGCCCGAAGTCGGTATCCAGGGAGTCTCTTCCTCAGCACCTGCCGGAACCTCCCATCCGTCCGATACCTCCTCGGTTGTGCGGGAAGCTTCTTCAGAAGGTGATAACATCCACCACTCTCCAGCTGCGCTCTCTAAAGTACAGTCTTCGTCAGGCAGTACTTCTTCAGCAGCTCTCTCTTCCGGGGTACTGATGGCTTCCATCCTCTCAGGTACCACCGGGCAGACATCTTCACATGTCTCCGGACACAGCGTTGCCCCGTGGAGGGTCTGCTCAGTTCTCCCTTCGTCTTCAGGGACCAACTCTTCCACAGCCACGGACAAGTCGTCTGACGTATCCGACGTCTCCAATACCCCAGCTCCAGCATCCGGCTGACGCGGGTATTCCTGTCGCGAATCTTGCTTGGACGGGACGATCACCTGCGATCCAACAGTCAGCAGGCTCTGCCGATCCTTCCCTCCAGATTCCGACTTCTCTTGAGACCATGGATGGAAGGCTTCCTCGTCCTTCCACTCGAAGACTTCTATGTCTTCCCATTCATCGGAGACTTCTTCGTCCTCCCATTCATCAAAGAGCTCCTCGGCAACTGGGCACTGGTATGCGAAGTGTCCAGGCAACCCACACTTCCAGCACAGCATTTCTTCCACCGGTTGCCGTTTAGTACCTTTGCTCTTCTTCTTCCTTGTCTCACAACGTTCCAGGATTTGCTTCGTGAACGCTGCCACTTCGTCACGAGAGATGACACAGCTGTATCCCTCGTACAGCGGAATGATCCCCCGATGAGCCATCGTTGATCCTGCCGACTACGCCAAAATGTAACGCCCCCCTGCGGGGAAAAGACAGGGACAGACGCACACAAAAGAATTTACCTTGTAAACGATGGTCACCTCCAGTCCGCTTCCACTTTCCCAGCTGCGATCCTATCCCAGCAGATCCGCAGCCGCAGTCACCTCCAATCACGTCCCTCTGAGATAGAGACAGAGATTACGGCCGTGCCTACCAGGTAAGGGCTGTCCGAGACTACGGCAAAGCACAAGGACACGGTCAGTCCAAACTCCTTGCCGCCTCCTCAGTTTATTCTTGCCAAGACGCGGGGGACTACAGGCACTGAAGGCCAAGACTAATCCGAGGACTAATCCCGCCTCAAGTGCCTCACACACCTGCCGGTGAGGGCCTAACCGAAAGGGGGAATCGAGCGTGATACTCACCGGGACACTCCCACTTCCGATCCGGTTCTCCTGCACCTTCCCGACTCCTGCGGATGACAAGACACACAGCCTCCCTCTACGCTCTCCGTGAACTAAGATGGCACCCACAAACTGGACTAACTACAAACGGCGACCCGACCCTAACAACGTTCTAATGGTCGGCAACGCAACTACGTCAAACACTAGGACTAACTAAATGTGGTGCACTAACGGAACTACTAGTTACACGCTACGGGGAACACCAGCCGGTGTTCACAGCCTAAACCGGAGGGCGGTTCCTAACCCCCTCACCCAGGTCTTACCAAGAAGCTGCCTTCTTGCTATGGAGTCACACACAGGCCCCAAGTACGGGTTCTTTAAGCCCGGCTGAGGCTCAGTAAAACAGCACACTAACCCGCGGGCCGACTGCCGCACGGAACAGCCGATCGAACTGAACCGCCCGACTGCCTGTACTCGGGTATCTCACACGTGTCCCTTCGTCCGGAACCACAGGTCCACCTGCACGGAACCGGCCTTGAGGACCCTTGATCAGAACCACGGCCGCCCCTGGAACTGCCTCAAGGTGTGCTGCACTGCCACCAACTCACTCAGCCACCCCCCTTGGGTACCAGTGTGACCCCGGGGACCTAAGGGACAGGGACACTACGTGTGTTCTCCCCTGACTATGTGTATGCTGTTACTTACACTTGTCCCCACACAGCACGGGTTAGCACAGGAAAACCACAGGAAACAAGAGCCTACCTTTAATGGGGGCCTGACGTCTTGCCCCTGGACACAGTTAGAAAGCACACCAAAATACTGTAATGTAAACTACACTCGCCACACAGACAGAATAAATAGATACAGTCTACAGTACTTTGCCGCTACTTACCCGAACACACCGCTGCTAGCCAACCAGCAGGTTGCTACAGCACCACGGGAGCCTACGCTCGACCGTACCTCCTAACCACGTGTGCTCACCTCACACAGGACCGCGTCTACTCTCACGAGGCTCCCACGCCTCTACCTCACACCACCAGGGCCTTAGGCCCTACCCACCATGGGTCTCTGCCCAGCTACACACAGAGCCTTCTGCTCTGACTAATGGGCCTCAGCCCCCTCTCTAACCCAGGGCTCTGAGCCCACTCACTAGGGCCTTATGCCCTACTACCTAGGGGTCCTAGCCCCTGCCTAAGGCCTGTGGCCTTCCTAACTAACTGAGGGCCTTGTGCCCTTAATAGGAGATGGGCTACCAGCCCCTAACTAGGCCCTCTGGCCTTCCTATGGCCTCTAGGCCCCTAACTACCTAAGGGCCTTGTGCCCTTGTACCTCTGGGGCTCTGACTCCCCCTTTCTAACTAACAGGGGCTTGTCCCCTTTATACAGATACTAATGGCCTACTGGCCCACTACCACGTTGGGGCCTAGTGCCCAGGTCCCTGGGCCTTGTGCCCCTACTATACAGTGTGCCACGGGCCTTGTGCCCGACTGTGCCCACGGGCCTAGTGCCCGAATTTACGTTGAGTATACTTACCTGCTCTGCGCAGGATACTCAACTTGACACGCCGTCTTCTGTTTTCTTCTGCGGGTCTTCCAGACCCTCCAGCCGGCGGCGCCTCTTCTCCGCTTCGGCGCTGGGTCTCCACTTGCAGCTGGGGCGGGGGCGCTCTCAGCCCTGACAAGGGCTCCCCGCCGACGATCTCCGCTCCGGTGCCTTGATAGAAGTCTTCTGGCGGCAGGGTAGCTCACGGCCCTTACAAGGGCCCCCTGCCGCCGCTGCTGCTGGCTCTCTTGATGGACGTCTTGAAGAGACGTCCTCTCTCTTCCCCGCCGACGGACTTCTGGCAAAATGGCGCCACCCGGCGACTTATATAGTCGCCGGCGTGACGTCATCCGCCGGCGCGAGCGCTGATTGGCTCGCGTCGGCGCCAATCTTTTGAATGGCCGGGCGCGAGCCGCGATTGGCTCGCGCATCCGGCCGCTGATTGGCCAGCGGGGAAAGATGAGCCCTGATTGGCTCATCCTTCTCCCGCGCACAGGACCTGCAAAAAAGAAGTTATACTCACCGCCGCTGGATCGATGGACGGGTGAGTACTTCTCCTCTTCTTTCTTGTAGCTGGGCACCATCGGGGACCTCTTCAGCCCCTCCAGGGGCACAGCGCTGCCGGATATCTTCGCCCTCTTCACGGGCACCGGCTCCAGCGTCTTCTGTCCCTCCACATTGCAACAGTATTTTCCATCATTACTGCCTATTTATAGATTCTTTATATTACGTTTTAATGTTTAATTGATTTTCAGAGTAATAAATATATTTTAGTTTGGCTTCCTCTGAATATTGTCTTCCAATAACCATTTTTTCCCTCTATCTTGGTACCTGTTTTGCGCTGGAGTTTCTTTGTATATTTTGGTCTCTTTTGTGGGTTATCACTTCCCCATATCCAGCTGCTGTCAGGTTCCAGGTGAGTGAGTTTATTTAGTTGTAGCGCCTGATATTTATTTCTGTTTTTACTGCAAGTGCTGTTGCAGGTCTAGAAATAATGGAACAGCTTTTCTGCAATAGGGAGTTCTGGTCACTCTTAATCCACACCCTCATGTGTTTGTGTAAAGGGCGGAATATCCTCTTACCCTAGGCCCAAATTGCTATGCTACCACATAGGAGAAAGGTACAATTTAAGAAGTGAAGAATGTAGAAAGCGTGCGGCTGTTCTATAAATTCTATAATTGTAATTGTCTTTATTTGAAGCCTATTTTATGCAATGCCGACAAATTATAGCTTAAAATACAGTGCTTTTGATGGCAACCCGATATACAGTGGATAAAGAGCTTATGAAGTATACTATATTTGTAAACTCTAAAATACATTTTTATCCTCGCATTCCATTTCACTCTAATACATGGAAAAAGATGTTTTATTTCCCGTCTTAAAGATCAAGAAGCAGCTGTCGCTGCAAAAATAAACATCAGAAAGGCAAAAATAAACTTTTATGGGACAATAGGAGGAGAATGATCAGCCACATCAATTTCACCCAGCAGCTGCTAACACAATACAACACTTTACTGATTGTGGATCATGTGTCAGGATTTTAATGTTGCTCATGTCTGAACACTCCCACTTCCAGTTCAAACAACTCATAATAATAACACGCTGAGTACATGATGTGACATCAAACACATAACCATACTTTATATGTCTTTGCAACCATCATATTGTAAAACTAAATGGCAAAAAATGACAAGAATAGAATTGGGGTTTTTTTTGGAGCGTGACAGATTTAGAGAACTCGCTAACACAAGCTCATTTGTTTTATATCCATATGGGAAGATAAAATGAAGGTTGGCAATGCCATCGTTATTAAACTTAAACCCCTGAAACAAGTGTTGGTTCATGGCAAGCTGATACTGGGTTGTAGTTCACTGTTTTACAAATTATTTTGCCTTCTCAGTAATATGTACTATTCTCCAGTGTCTCCCATTATCTTGTTTGTTCAATATCTCTTGGGAAGTGGGCCTCTATCCTCTGGTGTATTCAATTATTTTCATTCACTATAGTGTTTTATTATGTAAAGTTGCATCAATCATCATTTTGTTCTACAATTTTTTAAGCAACTTGATTTTAAAGTTAATTATTTTGTTTTATCCATTTATTTTGAAACCGCAATAACAGTTTACATGAGTTTACAGACATACTTTCAATTCAACCGCCTTTTGCACATGGTACAAAAATTCAGACAGTTAACAAAGCGTAACATAACTTACTACAGCAATGTGGTGAACAAGTGGGAATAACAAAGAAAGGAAGAGGACAGGCTCATGTACAGAAGATAAATGAAACAATTAGGATGGAGCGTTGGTCATATGTTTTATGGGGGGGGTAAGGGGGGTATACACGGGGTAGGGTGGGAGAGCATGCTACTGGAGCATGATGTGTGTGGAACCAC
This sequence comes from Mixophyes fleayi, assembly GCF_038048845.1. Classification (NCBI taxonomy): domain Eukaryota; kingdom Metazoa; phylum Chordata; class Amphibia; order Anura; family Limnodynastidae; genus Mixophyes; species Mixophyes fleayi. The sequence continues at coordinate 69,082,365 of NC_134406.1, forward strand.
GGTGTCCACACCTCACGGAATTTAGCCACAGAATCATTCAGAAGGGCAGTGATATATTCCATGGGGAAAACAAACCAAATGCAATGAAGAAATTGTGTCTTTGAGGGTGGTGTGGGTTGCTTCCATGCATGTGCAATGAGCAGTTTGGACGCCTGACATATATGTGCTATTAACTGGTTAGCAGCCTTGTCGATCCCATGGATGGGTTAGTTAAGTAGTATCTGAAATATTTGAAGTTTGGAGCCTTCAGTGAAAGAAAATAAAGTTGGAGTTCCTGGAGTTCAATATGATCCTGTTCTTGATTTTAAATGAGAGGAATTTCAGGCTCCAGGGATGGTGCATCAATAATCTCTGGAATTTTCCGGATGTGGAGGTTATTTCTTCTCTCGCGATTTTCAAGATCTTCGTTTTTATCCCAGAGAAAGTCAAGTTCCCTTCTGAGATATTCCAGGTCTCTGTCTGTTTCGGTTTGAAAGGTTTGGCATTGTGTGTGGGACTGTTCCAGGGTGGAGTTGTGCTAATCCAAGTCAGAAATGTCCTTTTTCAATTCCTGCACTGTTTTTTGAAATTCAGAAGTAAGGGTATGTAAGGTCCACAAGGAGGGAGCAAAGATCAGAGATATCTTGCTTTGTTGCTGGGATATCTTCTACTTCCATGTCCTCTTCCTGAGAGGGTCGGTCTCAGGGAGATGAAGAGCCAGTGGAGTGAGACTTGTCTTGTCTAGAAAAATGGTGTGTGATTTCGGCAGTCTGCCCATTTTTGTTTTTTTATGCAGCATGATTAAAGAGGAAGTAGATACAAATTGTTCTAAGTATATAGATTGTACTTGTCCAGTAGGTAATGCTCTGTAAGGATGCGTCCTCCATCTCACGTTATCCAAATAGTGAGGCTGAGAGTCAATGTAAGGAGACCTGATTCACTTGGATGCAGTGGAAGTCAGGAGAATAGTAAAGCAGACCTTGCCTCATACAGTTTCACCACTAGGTGGCGTTGTTCAGGTTAACACCTGCAGCTTTCCAAGAGAAGAGGTTTGTCTCCAGTGCAGCAGTGCTTAATAGAATATATGCCTGCCATGAACCAGCAAAGTCTCCCTGTTCTTATGTATCTAGTCAGTGCAGTGCTACCACAGCCCTTTATCACCAGCGCCAGAGAGGTGCCTTGAAAAGGGCCCTGTGTGATTTATAGACTAGATTGATGTCAGATATAGGGCCACAGTGTGGCTGCAGTAGGGACCACTCACTCCAAATGACAGGCAGTCTGCAGGGATAAGAGTGTCGTCACCAACCCTGCTCTGGTGGTGTAGGTCTGTGCTTGGGTCCGTTTGTGTGCAAGGGAGAGTTTGGTGGTGCTAGAGGGCTCATAGGCCGCAGACCGGGGGTCTGACTTCCAAAGATGTGGACCTGAAGTATGCTTCCAAAACCGGAAGTGTGGGTCCAAAAACTCGAAGTGGCCGCCCCCCCCCGGATCCACTGTCTTAGTTACAGCCGCGACAGACAAGCACAGCAGGCGTGGGGGGGAGAATCGGGACCAGGATGGGAGGTAAAAGGACCCAGTAAGGCAGCACAGGGAGGCGGGATAGGTCACGTCTCACACCTCAACTACTCAGTAGCAAATTTCAGTGTGGGGTGTCTCAAGGGCAGTCAAAATCGTGGCAGCCAGCAGCTCTAGGGGTGACTGGTGCATTCAGATACCACACTGGGTGGAAATGGATGGAAAATGGGCCCAGGTAGATGGTATATAGGGGTCACAGGTCATAGAGTTTCAGGTCCAGGCATCTGCTAAAGATGGTCGATAGGCCACGCACTTTCTATTATTTTTTTTTTTTTAAGATTACCATCCTCAGTTAAATGGAAAAATGTTGGTCACTCGGAACGCCGAGCATTACCTATGGACTCCACACTCCAGACCACTGATCAGAATTTGCACACTATAAACATGTTCATAAATCTATTGCAAAAACTCAATTTTTCATTATTTCTGGTATCCATCATAGACTTTCCCAGCCCTCTCCACCTTCTCTTAAGTTCTTGTTATTGATACTTCCATCTTTCCTCTCTTTGTCACATGTACACTGACAACCAATGCATTTTTTTACTTTCTGGAGAGCAGTTGTGGCTCTCCACTAATAGCATTAGATTCAGATACTTCTTCTTTAACTCTCCCCTCGCTTCATCGGACCGTATAACATTTTGTAATGCATCAACCTTGCTTAATTCTGGTTAAAATTTATCTCCGCTCACCACATTCTCAATGTTTTCCGATCTTTCTCTCCTTAAGTCTGTGGTACCAAGTGTTTTTCCCTTTGGGAAATCTCCTCCCAAACTACTTCCAGTAGTCTCCTTCCAGGAGTTTGAACTAAAAGAAAACCATTGATTTACATGCTGATTTACATTTTTGTCAAGAAATTAAATCTACAACACACATTAACCCTAGGTAGAGGTCATTAGGAAGATGTGTTGTACTCATCACCATCCTTGGAGGCACCCCAGTTGATTTCTCACTCTCTCTCTTAGTGCCAGGCACTCTACTGTCATGTGAACCTGCTTATCTACTCTTCTAGTTCATGCTTATGGGCACCATGTTCAAAAGTGAGTAGACAACACTGCTAGAGCAAATTTTGACCATCCTTGACCAACATGACCTTGTTGCTTTTTGACTCTGGACCTATTTTGCCCATCTTGACTGTTGGCCTGACCTTGACTTGTCTTGTTCCTTGGTCATCCCTTTGTCAGCAGCTGCGTAGTGGGGTGAGTTTGAGCCTGTGCGCATGTTTTTAATTTAATATTGGAATAATGCTTAGCATTTTCATGGCATTTGGTGGCACTATTAAATACCAAAATATCTTCCCTTGCAAACAGATACTATAATTCAATTAGAGCTAAGGAAAATGTATAAGCCGTCTTGTTTGATTTCCAAGCACATTTCCCTACTTGGGCATCCGGAATTCCCTTCTAACCTGCTGAATAATGTTTTTTGCATCTGGGCCAGGCACAATATAATACATTTAGATCACTTTACATTTAGCAGAACATAGATCTCTGACTTTTGAGGAATTACTTTCCAACTGTGCTATCAATGGAACGTATGTCCTGCGTTGTACCTTTAACACACATTTACACAAACCTCCTTGTAGCTTAAATGATTTGTCTTGACAAATAGACAATTACAGTTTCCATTATATAATAAAATCAGAACACTGACAAATTGATTGAATTAAATGATCTGGAGATTATTAACAATTTTTTTTTAAAAATGTTGTCAAGGGTGAAAAAATGTATAATAATGAAGATGTGGGTGTAATTTCATCTAAAAGTTAAATTTATGCTTTTAAATTAAAATATGGAAAAAACTTCCTTAATTATGTTCTCCATTGTACCTTACATGTGGATTACTACAAGCTGGGTTAAAATTAGAGATGCCCACAGACCCCCGTGAATGGTTTTGGTTTTTAATCTGGATTAGCTTCGTGTTTTGGTTTTGGTTTTGGCAAAACCACCCTCGTGTGTTTTTGGTTTTGGATTTTTTTAGAAAAAATCCTAAAATATGCTAAAATCACATTATTTTGCTTTTTTTTTGTTCCTACATTATTATTAACCTCAATAACACTAATTTCAAGTCATTTGCAGTCAATTTTGACCACCTCACAGGTCACAATATTATTTTCATACAGTTTTGGACAAATACTGCAGCGACCTGGCTGGATGGTAAGTGACAGAGCAATGACACAAACACACGGCAGATCCTAGCACATCTAGTACACATTGACACACAGCAGTGGCAGAAAAGATAAATGGGGGTCCGCCCACCCTCCGTTCTGTTGGATCTTAAAAAGGAATCCAAAACTTGCGAGATACGGCGACGTCACAATGACGTTTTGCCTCGTTTTCAAATCCGAAAAATCACGAAACTCAGATCCCCTAAGTTCGGGTATATTCAGTTTTCGGAAAACCGAGCCTGAGCATCTCTAGTTAAAATGTTTTGTATATATAGGGATTCTGGGACAGATTTTTGCAAAATACCAATTTAGTTGCAGGGATTTCACTTTTTATTATCCCTCTTTGAATGTGTTGAGAAAAGAAATGAGGTGATTATTGTTATTCACAAGACCTTGTTAGTGGATAGAAAGCCGTTATGAAGCTATGGTTTTACAGTTCATCTTCAACCGAAAAGGATGTGGTACAGACTTTGAGTAAGCTTTCACTAGTAGACAAATGAGATGCCGAAAGACATAAAGACCAATACACTAAAAATTGAGGTTTCATTATCTTCTTCTTTCACACAACAATTAATGACCACTCTTAAGCACACGGCATGGTTTGCGAGCCATTTAAGTGGACACTGGGGAAATTAGCAATAGTTTCAGTATAAAGTAAACTGATAGAGGATTATAGGGATTGTAACTGCGGTGGGGGTAAGGCAGTTGTAATTTGAATTGTTGAGGTGTTTGGAGATTATCCTGTGTCTGATATTCTATTCCTCTATATACCGTTGTAATATGATATTTTTTCAGAAACAAGTTTCTTAGCATGGATGTTACATTGTTTGATCACATAAAGAAAACAAAAATTTTTTTTTAAAACATATATTAAAATAGCGGTTTAACATTTGCACTTACTATATATTCACCTACATCACACTATTTTTTTATATTATAAGTACTCCTGGTGCAACAGCAGAGTGTCTTTAGTGTGTATATATGTGCTGCCCATTTGAAGACCAGGCCTATGTGATTGCAGATACAAATGAGCAGAATTAGTGCTAAAGATTTGTGATACAACAGGTCGTATCGCTAAGTTCCAGAGATACAGGTGTCTATTGCTCTACCATGCCACAGGATGCCATTCCACACACTAATTGTACATTCACAGTTAGTAGAATTGACTGTAGTCGTTTCACCTGTATTTAAAACTAAAATTGTGCAATGTAACGTATTTCGGGAAGGATTGGCAACATTTGAGTTCAGTTTCCTCCAGCAATAGATGTTGTGGCCCAATGTGGAATAATGCTTGTATTTCGCAGGACAGTCTATAAAAAAAAATTGAAATATATAAAAAATGATGGCTAATCATGTGTACTTAGTGAACAAGGTCTATTTAAATGCATACATCTGGTTTGAGAGATAATAGTTTTGTACAAAACACAGCTATAAAAGGTATTCGTCCCCCTCAGACTTTCTCACATTTTGTTGTGCAGCTGAAAACGAAGGCCGGGAATATACAGCCACTTCTGTTAGAGGCCACATTTCTATAATTTCTTGGCATTTGTTTCTCTTAGCTGTACACAAATTAATATTTAATGACTCTATTCAAAATATAGCCCTAAATACATTAGCTGCATATCCATGTATGTTCACTGGCAAGTAACTAGGTCATTTTCATTTGAGATGGGAAAATGGGAATTGTTTTTTTGAAAATTCTCTTCAGTATACTTTCATATAGAAAAATGGTGGAGATCAGTCCTTGTACAGGAAAGAAAAATTCCCAGCTGGCAATGGGGCTGTGCTAACATCAAACATGAGGTCAGCTTCATTCTACAATAGTTCCCATTTGATTGAGCAGCTGATTAAAGCTTGCATAATTGTACAGAAATGATTTGTGCTGCTTCTGATGTTTTCCTCAACATCGATGGAGCCAGGGGAAAAATGATAACTAAGTATGTTTGTAAATTGGTGCCAGGTTATCAACCCTGAAAGGCTCCCTGACTACTTGTCCAGGGGCGCGCACTTTCAGCGTTCATCTAAACTCAAAAAAGTCAGTTACCAGAGCATTGCAATAGTCAATGAAAAATGTACAATAATGGCAAAATGAGGTGTGTTTGTAGGGTTGTATGTATATAAGGCAGGGGCAAATGCAGGATTTGTAGAGGGGGGTTTTCACACCACGCCACCAGTGGGCGTGACCAGCATGCGTGGGGGCGTGGTTATAATTTTAGACAGTGCTTGGCTGCTCTCCAACTCTTCCCATCCCCATAATATACATGGGCAATGCTGCGAGCACTACTGTTAGGTACACGCATCTCTCCCTTTTCAAGCAGAGCTGTGTGAAGCGGGAGCAGGGTCCAGCCACCTTAATTTTACAGTGCCCAGGGCTTGGAGGGGGGTTTTCCAGGTACTAGGAACCCCCCTCGATTTGCCTATGTAAGCGTATAGTGAAGGATGGAAATCTAATCCATGGATTATCACAGATTTTACATGCAGAGTTTAGAAGCACAAGGGATGTGTGTTTGGCATGTTTCACAGCAGAGAGTATATGTGTTGTGCAGTTGCAGATTGAATATGGTGGGTACGTTGTGAGTCTTTGGAAACCTTAGCGGGATACTAAGTATTACAAGACTGCTTCATGACACATAATTAGTGAGATGTGGGTGAGCGCGTGGACTTGAATCTCGCATGAGTGTTGAATCAGAAAGGAATGTGTTCTACAGATGATTTATAGGGAAAAGTGTCAGGTTCACTGACAGATTGAATGTATGGAATGAAAGAGATGAAATACACAAAGATGAGCTTTAGGCAATGAACTTAGAAGTGTGATGTGGTTATGATCTTGATGAAAAAAATACATTTATTGAGGAAAATAGTAAGAGGGAGTTTTTAGTTAAGTAACAGTGAATCTGTTACTAAAATGTGTGTAGTACTCTATATAAATACATAACTAACATTAACTAATGTCTAGTGTAGTTTTTGCCTCCTATTCGTGGATTATTTTACATTTGTAATAGTAGTTCTGCCTCCTTCATACTACCAGCTTGTATTTAATTTTGATTGTGAGCTCACTGGCATTTGGAGATCAGGAGACAGACATTGTTAAATCAAAACAGGAAAGCCGGGTTGTGAATTTGGATATATGATAGATAGCTCAAATAGAGTTTAGGACGTGCAAAACATTGTGCATAATTTGTAATTGGCTTGATTTTGCATGACTCCGTGCAGTAACGTATCTCCTAACTATCAGATTATCCACAAAAAATTACATGCCATTTGTTTTTATAACATGACCATGGACTGTATTTACAGTTTTTAAAGGACTAGCAAATTTGTTTCCTCAGTAACCAATGTAACCCAATGTCATCATCCATTTCCTGGAACCCTGTACTATGGGGCCTGCACAAAAAAGCTAGCCCTGTATATCTTTTCGATTTTTTTTGTTAGCTGTTGTTTCCTCCTCAAAATCAGATTAAATAACAACTTTTCTTACTGGCTTCTAAATAGAGATTAAAGAATATAATAGTTACCTGTGAGGATACCAGGGATAGTATCCATAGAGAGCTCTCTAACCACTCGCACACAGCTCCAAAAGGGTAAATAAGTTGATTTTTATTTTAAAATTAACACAATACAGTGAATAGTTCAGTTTAGGGACATGCAGAACTCCAAGGGGCATATTCAATTGTTGCCGTTTCCCGCGGTGTTAAAAGTATTACCGTTATTACGGTAATACTAAGCCGGATTTCAGCTCGCGGCTCAGGGAGCTGCGAGCTGAAATGCAGCGTGGCAGGTACCGTAATACCGGTATTTACATGCACTATTACCGTAATCACTGTAATAGTGCGCACATCGCGTTACTTTTCCGGGTAACGCCAACAATTGAATATGCCCCCAATGCTTATAGAAGGCATCAGGAAATAACCACTAGAAAGTTCATATATGTGATCCATGGGATTTAGAAGCTAAACAGTCTGTGACAGCAATTTGAAATAGCAACCAAGTCTGATGTTCACTGTTGCAATAGGGAATAGCTCTGTGTCTCCTGGCCTAGGATATCGCCTCACATGGCTGGCTAAACCGATGATTGAAAGAACAGACTGACGGAACTTGAATCCCTGTTCAGTCATTGAAGTGGCACACAGTCAGTAAGTTTGCATCCTAGCTTTTGTACCCCTGCTGTAGCAATCCTTCCCATAGTGAACTTTATGGTGTCATGATGTCTCGACTGGCCTGGGCCTAGGTTTATACTATTTATCCTCAGACAATAGGGCTCAATGAGAGCATAATTAAATTGCCTCCCAACCCAGACAATCTGAAAAGCTCAGATTGTGATTAAACAATAGGCCCACATTATGGCACCCACCTGGCTGTATTTTAAGGAACCTCTAGGTATACATCATGTAAACATTGAATTACACAGAGTCAATTAGATAACTAACTTTTACAGTACAATACACCCAATATTATGTGAAATGATTCCTTATGTACATATGTGTATATTCCTGCATACTCCATGTTGGTATGCTACTGCACAATCTACATCTATATTGTGGTTATACACAGATGAAAGGTGGTGTTTAGAATTGCCTTTTGTGGTTCTTCAGTGGGATCACCCTGCTTCCCCCACATTACCCCACTTACACAGCACCCCATCTTTTTCGGCTCTATATCACATATGGCATATTTTCTCATTTATCGTCTCTCTGGCAAGACTTCCATGTGAACATCTGAGCTCCAAATGCATGATCCTAGCATCTCTCAGCATTTCAGAGGTCGCCATGGCAAAGTCTACAATGTGAAAAAAGAAAGATCTTAAATCTAGAATGCAGAATCTTAGAATATTGTGACTCATTTACAATCTTCTGTTTTCTGGGCAGTAAATCCCTTTATGCTGTTGATAGAAGTATTCATAACATTATAATGCACCTTTGATTTATTATTCCTTTATAACACAAGCCCACAGCAGTGAGCGTGAAAGATTTCTGAAGAATAATTGATATGTGAAGACATCCAAAAAAATCACAAGATAAATAAACTTAAGTACCTGTCAATTCTGTTGGATTGTTCAAGAGTCTGAACATTCTTTACAAACAGCATGAGAAACAATAGACTTAAGTAGCCAAATTTGTAGAACTCTCCTATAATGTTCATATTGCCCATTATACAGACATATAAGTTCCAGATGCTGTTCATCAAGGACAGCGGACTCAATAACATTATTACTTTGTCTGTCGCAGTTGTTTGAAGTTCCCCCTCATATTCAGTTACATTCATGTATGATGCATACATTTCTAACCAGTCAACCAAATATACTACCCTTTGCTGTGGTGAGTTCACTGGAGCACTGTTCCACTATGGTTTCACTATACCTGTTGTCTACACAAAGCGGAAGCAGACATTTGTGATTACAAACAATATTCATCCATTGGGTATTTTTCACATCACTGAGCCATGAGGCACAATCAGTAATGATGATAAATGCAAAGAAGCAGATAGAAATGGGGCTCACTGTGCAGAATTAGTGCATAGTTTGCGTTTATAGAGCAATAAGAGTGAAAAACTCTTAATAGCGTAACATATACCCTTTTAGATCGTTTACAATGCGGCCCAAACCATACACAATATATACATGTTACGCTGAATTGCTAAGGCAAAATGTTGGTAAAAGGCTTAAGTTTTGTGGAAGTGGGAATTCAAGAGGAAGCATAGGTCCAAAGCTTTATTGAAAGAGCATTAAAGGAAAAAGGGGTAAGTAGTGGTAGATTAATCCTCTTCTTCAGAACTGTGAAGGATGAAATAGCCTTAGGGGAAACTTTACTGAAATATGCTATTGCAAAACCAGAGGTTTTTTGGGCGACTTTATGTGCACCGTTAACCATCATATTTACTAAAGGCCAACTGCACATAAAATGGCAGGTTTTTTAAGACATTGTTCTCATAAGCGACATAGTTCAAATCTAATATTGCTTTAGCTACCTTGCCTGTGAAATCTGTAAAAGATAAAGAAATAAAGTGTTAAAAAATGTGCTTTTCCTTTTAATTATTTATTTGAAATAATTTGGGAGGCTCTGCCCAATGCTGAATAGCACTTAGACTCTGCTGGTATAACTGGCCGGTGGGTACCAAGGTAACAAATGGTCAGATATAGTGGCAGGGATACCAGGAGGGACCGGGTGCTACTCAGTATTGTGCTAGGTCTCTCTAGGGTGCTGGTGTTGATAGTTTTTTCAGCCTCTATCCCAGAGGAACGTGCCCAGTGCTGTGTAGCCTGGGTTGGAGGATAATGTAGGCAGTAGAACCGGATGTCTTCCATCTTGTTTCACCATGCCTTTTGCCTTAATCAGCTGCAGTTTAGAGGTTTTCAAACCACCACACATTGCCAGCTATTTAAGTTTTCACCATCAAAAAAACACAGGATAGTGTATCCTGCAATTTGGAGGTGAAGATCATTCCGGTGTGTGGTGATTCGCAAAGTGCTAAAAATATGTACCTATTAGTCTCTGAGCAGCCTGTTGATAACTTCACTGTGTAAACATCTTCTCCCTCCTCAGCAAGAACTTCATAAAGATTATTTGATGTCTGGTCCAGTGTAGATGCCTCTGTTCTAAAGTCCTGGACAACAGGGTGGAAAAAGGGAAAAAGGTTGGCCTGTGTAACCTCAGAGAACTTTCATTCAAAGATAAAGTCATACTTATCTGTAGCCGCAGAGCGCTGTTCGTAATGTGGTTATAGTTTTTTTTTTTAGCTATTTTTGGAAATTGGATATGAAGATGCAATAGTGGTCCATAGGAGGTGGGTGGTGAGCTAAGGGTGGATTAGTGGTACCTTGTTATGAGAGCTGGGGATTATAAGATGTAAAATTGTGAGTGGTTGATTAAGCACTAATAGGGTTATCGTTATGGTGCAACCAGATATGCTAAAAATTGTGTTGGATTATTAAATATGAAGTATAGTCGGGAGGTAGGTACAGAGAAGGGGATGAAGTAAGGGATGGGGGTGTTTCCTTGGGATGCTGTTGATGGATTCATAGGGTATGAGTGGGTGGGTATAGGTGGGGGTGTGTTAATGTATGTAAAAATATGTATAACGTAGTTGGGGAATATTAGTGTATAGCAGTTTAACTAAACATGGAGAGGTGTTTATGGTGATGACAGGTTAAGTAAAGTGGGTTATGGTGATGTGTGGATTTAACAGTACTAATTAGGATAACATAGACAATAAGGTGTTATGTCTAGTATATGGAATGGTATTGGAGATAATATTTATGGACAATATCAGGGTATAAAGACGGTTAATAAAAGATTAAATATGGTAGATTGTGGCAATGGCAATAGTGGCGATATAGATTGCCACTGGCCACAGAGAATGTTATATGTTAGAAAAGCAAAATAAAATGATATATTTCAGCTTAATAATTTTGAAACATTACTAATAAATAATACAAAACATCACTCTCCTCAATTACCAACTTTATTCTTCTTTAATGTTAGGAAAAACTAAGGTTTACGTAGGGATTCTACCAAGGTTAAATTAAGAACAATAAAATGTACTTGTCTTAATCCTGGCAAAGAAATGCTATTTTGTTAAACCATTAAAGATCTGAGGAGATACAGGTATAAGTAGACTGAGGAAGGGGCATTTGCTATTAGGTTAAAGTAAAGAGAAGATACACTACCTCTTTAAGAAAACTATGGTACTATTCTCTCTGCATTGCAAATTAAGCTTGCACAAAAGTATAATGAAGGAAGTACTATCAGCTGGAGTCATCTGCAGTCATCCACTCGGTAACTGCTCACTAGTGCTGGCAATTGTCTCGTCCAGCACCTGCAAGATATATTGCTTACTGTACTCAGCCCTCCTTTGCCTGCCTCTTCCCTCAATTGTTCCCCCACTCTTGTAGTAAGCAGTAGAACCAAGGTAAGATGCTTCCAAAATCCGCAAACGGACATACACATGCACATTTTTTGGTTTACATAAGATGTATGGAAATGTTTCTTTTCCGCTCATACAACGGACATGCGTCCAACTCTGCATGAGGCCCACTCTCTGCAAGGGACACTATATTAGTGAACACAATGATATGGTTATCAGTAGTTAATAAACTAAGAACTAGGGCCTGATTCATTAAGGATCTTAACTTGAGACACTTCTTATTTCAGTCTCCTTGACAAAACCATGTTACAATGCAAGGGGTGCAAATTAGTTTTCTGTTTTGCACATAAGTTAAATACTGACTGTTTTTTCATGTAGCACAAAAATATCAACTTTGAATTTCAGTGTACAAATAAGCTATCAAGTATTTGTGTGCTACATGAAAAAACAGTCAGTATTTAACTTATGTGCAAAACAGAAAACTAATTTGCACCCCTTGCATTGTAACATGGTTTTGTCCAGGAGACTGAAATAAGAAGTTTCTCAAGTTAAGATCCTTAATGAATCAGGCCCCTAGTTTCTATACGGGTGTGCAATGTTTGTAATTGCAAGTTAATGGGACGTATTCAATTAGCCGCGTTACTGTTAGGAGTAACGCAACCTGCACATTATTACCGTTATTACGGTAATAGTGCGCATAATTACCGTTATTATGGTAGTACTATCGCCGGCCGCTGCGAGCAGAAAGCCGGGTTAAAACTACCGTAATAACGGTAATAGTTTTATCCCGGCGGTACTTCGGAGGGAATTGGATTCCCCCCATAGAGTAGAAATGGATAAATTAAAAAATACTTTTTCTCATTAACAGGTCCATTCAGTAATCTTAAACAGATTCTCCACATATTGTTTACCATCCCTTTTACATGTTATTTGTTTTATACAACTTAATTCTAGAGAAGTGCAGAGACCCCCATGTTTTGGTTTTGGTTCTAAAACCATCTTTGTGTTTTTGATTTTTGCTAAACCACCCTCATGTTTTGGATCTGTATTTCATTTAAAATGGTCAAAAATAGGTACATGTAATCTTATGCTATTTATATTCCTACATTAGTGTTTATAAATTTACATTAATTTGCAGTCATTTACAGTCTATTTTCTAATGTCCACCTGACAACTGTCAATATTTTCACCAATATAAAGGCTGAAGCAAACTGGCTATATATATAGCCCGACATGATAATACCGAAGAGCGAATTGCCGACATAGTGGTAACACAGACTGCTTGAAATGGAGACTTAAAGCAATTGCGACTGCTGAAGATCCCGACACACTACAATGACGTCACATTGAAGGGCCCCACTATCAAGCGTGCTGTTAAAGTAGTAATTTAAGAAGGCGGCAGCTGTAGAATGTACAAGGCTTTGTAAAGAACCTTGTACAGCCGGTGCCTCCTTATATTGCTACCTTAGCAGCTTGAATGATAGTGTGTCTTTTCAATGTGACGTCATTGTAGTCTGTAGGGATCTTCAGTGGTCGCAATTTCGTTCAGTCTCCATTTCAAGCAGTCTGTGTTACCACTCTGTTGACATTGAGCTCTTCGGTGTCTTCATGTCAGAGTATGTAGCGATGGCGTTTAGAGCGTCGTTATATAGACTACCGCCACTTATCGTCGACCTCATCACTAATGTCATCATCACATAATATTAGTTCAACCCCACTGGAATCCAGCATTAGAGAGTCTGTTTGTAATTGGCGACAACAACAGTATTCATACAGTTTGCAGTTCATTTTGGTGAGCACCAGTTTTTTTTTAGTTTTTTTTAACACTTTTGGAAAGTAACCTCCTATGACAATCACTCACATTGTTCTTGTGCTAATTTGTACATTTTATTAATACAAAGTGTATCAGATTGAGACGTGATAGAGATGGCAATATAGTTGGGCATTTCTTTTAAGCCTCACCAGATGTCATAATAATCTTTCACATTGGTACGCTGTGTTAACTCATCATCAGTATGACTCTTAGAAAAGGTAAGGTTTTTTTGACAGTTGGAAAGAATGACATGACATATTACTTAAACCAAACATGGTTGCCAAAAATATAGTGATCCAATTTCAAGATGCTGTAAACTCTTTAGTTCTTTCTAAGCAAATAAAGAGCTTGATCTACAGGGCCAACATAGCAGAATCACTTACTTTATTTTTCTCCTTCAGCTTCTCTGGCTGCTTTTCCAGTAGTTTGATCATGGATATGACTTGACTCGGACTGACATGTTTCTGAACTCACTTCATGGTTACAATTTCAAATGGTTTGAGAAGCTTATAGGTGAAAGCATTCTCTAGTGTACTGGAGTAAGGTAACATGTACTTCCTCTCCCTATCTCATGGCTTGATGTCTAGGTCTTGATGGCTTGCTGTTTTTCCTCCAGTCGCTGAAGCATATAAAGTGTGGGATTCCATCTCGTTACTACCTCTTGCTTCAGTTGGTGGCAGTGCAGATGATTTTTTTTCCCTTTGGCAGCTGCTGCAATGTTCTACATATGGTCACTGAATGGCCAGAAATTATACAGGCCAAACACAGCATCTCCTGCACTGGCCTTTCATATATTGAGATATTTTGAAACACCAAGTTAACTGTGTGTGTGCAAAATATATTTATTCTGAAGATGATTGACGTTCAGGGGAATATTAAAGAAGTATAGTGAATAATGGAAGTGTATCCATAATGCAGATTGGTTGGGCTCCTGTGAAGTTCAATCTGTGTTCTGAACACACTTACATTACTCGTTGTATTCATTGAAGGTTCCTTTATACATATATATATATATATATATATATATATATATATATATATATATATATATATATATATATATATATATATATAAACAAAAGAAAGAGAAGCGCCAAACATGGTGTGATATCATCAACTGAAGATATTGACCAAAACATTCAAATTGGCCTCATACCAGAAATATATCATATACTGGCTCATCTGAAGGTTATCCCACTGGGATTCTAGTCCCCTTCTTGTGTAGATTACACCTTCTATTCGATGAATTCCATACTAGGACTTACTAATAATAAACAATAGTGTAGTGCGTTCATGACAAATAGGAAATATTCATAGGATAAAACACACAAATCTGTGAATTAGCAGCTCCACCATTTTGTGAGTGACAGCAATCTCAATCCATGATAGTGCTGAATCTGCAGCTAACCACAGGATGTGGACATACCATGTCTGTATTGCGCAAGGAACACGTTTATTAAGGTTTCTGCCTTAATCGTCGTAATTTCATTGCTTTTTGCAGTTTGAGTTGAAGAGTTTCAATCATTTTCTTATATTGTAGATTGTGTATAAAGAACCTTAATTGGACATGTTAAACCGTAAGGTTTTTTTGTCTATGGAATTTCATGGCTTTTTGTAAAGTGAAGTGTATGTATGCATGTTCTGGCAGTCAGAAATGTGGTGCAGTATGTACCACATTGTGCTTTTGTGCTTCCCATTTGCACCTGCAGCACTGTAATCACCTCCCCAGTCCTTAAACGTGAGTCCTTGTTGATGCTAGTCACCAGTGAAAGCAAACAGACTTTTACAGAGATTCTGACAGAAAAGCTATGAGTAAACCAATGAGTAAAACACAGTCCACAGCAGGCAATGAGAAGTGGATGTGTATAGATTATATGCAGCTTCTCTCCAGTACATGTCACTTGTAAAGAGGGATATGTCAGATTCTAATGTCCAGATACCTCACATCTACTCCCCGATGTGATTAACACTGAGTGTGATCAGTACAAGTACCACAAAGCACTTTTGAATAAATTAACTGATGTCACTGAGGGGCGGGAGGTTTACAATGGATTCACTAACAGCTGTCTCAGGGAGAGATTAAACTCTCAATAGTGCCTGGGCTAATAGTACTACAGGGTGCCCCTCCCATATCCCCAAAACACTAACCAGCCCCCCTCTGGCTAGAAAATGTGGGTAATTTCTTCAGCTCAGAGTTGAAAATCCCTTAGCCAGAGACTCAGCCATGTTTGTGCTCTCAAGTGAAGCCAGTCTGAGTACACCCAGCACAAACCTCTAACTAACATGTGCAACGTTATGAAATCCCCTATCTGTAAAATGGAGCATATTTTACCAAATTGTAAAAAAACTACAACTTTCTCAAAATGTTAAACCCTCAAAAGCACTCCTCAGCCCTAATAGCTTTCTTATAAAACAAACCCCAGGTCTTTAGACCTCCTGTACACTGAGTTACGCTCTTCTAAGTAAGAAAAAAAAGAAAAATGGTGACTTTTACAAAACAGGAAGTGGAAAAAAAAACGTCGAAATTTTGAAATTTAGATTATTCCTAATTTGTCTTTTTTTATTCTTTTTTTATGAAATTTGGCATGCGGCACCTATGGACGGTTCTACGTGCGCAGGCCAAATTTCAGTTTAATAGCTTTAATACTCTTTAAAATGTAGCCCCTCAAACACCATGCCCCCCCCCTCACAGATTACTAATGGCAGAATGTCGTTTATTAGATGTAACCTTAACCTTGATATAAAGGCACGACTGTGCCTTTATTATATATATATATATATATATATATATATATATATATATATATATATATATATATATATATATATATATATATATATATATATATATATTTATTTATTTTTATTTCAGAGTTGATTTTGCCGTAATCTTTTTCTGATTTTAGATCTCATTTGGTTTTTGGTTTTATCACACATTTATCACACTTTCTTGTTCTGTGAACTATATAGTATAGTCATCATTATGATTGACCCAAAATCCAAGAAAACTCCATTAGTTGTTAATTATCTTTCCTGCGACAGAGATCGATAACATATTGTAATTCAGCTGTAAGCAAACTGCACATTTAGCCCAATAATTAAACTAGTCAATTTAGCAGCAGCTTTCAGCTGACTTGCCTGGCTCAGCAGAGATAACCTACTTGACAATTTTTTTTTTGCTTGTCTAAAAACTACAGTTGGAAGCTTCCCGACTCGCTAGATTAACAACGCTGTTCTCCAGGAAGGTATCTGACAGTAATTCACAAGGTATTTGTTGATTAATTCGATTACCTTTCAAATAAAAAGTCTCTAGTGACCAAGCATATTGTACATTTACAATTTGCAGATAAGGTTAATTTTGCTAGGGCACTGCTTCAATCATTCTTCATGCATGCTTGATGCCTACTGGCAGGCAGCCTGTAATAAGGGAATAGTTAAGAGACTTTTTCTGCTTTCCTACTCTCTAACACCATTTACTCCGTGGCAGTGAATGGTTTTAAAAGCATCTCTTACATTGATTAAAGGATGCTTACATAATGTACATTTGTATTGTGGAAAGAGAATCATATTAGAACATCACCGTTTCTCTAAACCTCCTGTAGGCAAAGAATTTAAAAAAAAAAAAATTTGCACAAAATTTAAAAATGTGGTTTTGATGAGAGCTCAGGAAGATAAGATTAAATAATTATGATTGGTGCGACATTACCCCGATCTGGTGAGTCCCCTGCATTCTAATCCTTTCTAATGCTACCACTAACCTTATTCAAACAGCACTGATGTTGTCAATGCCCTTCCCATGTGAACTTCCCATGTATTTGAATGGTCTGTCTCACTAGGAGAGAGGACAGCAATGCTACAATGTTGTAACAATTGAGGGGTTGGTATAATCACTTATTTAAAGCATTTTATCTTATGTTCGTGAACTCCACCAAAAACCTATTTTTTACTTAGGGTAGAGTTATACTTTAGGTAGAGTTATCCTCTATTTTGCTGTGTAGCTGGTCTCCTTTATTTATAAAAACTGTATTTCAAGGTGTTCTGTCTATTTGTTTATGTAAAAGCATTAAAGGGCCACCAAACTTAAGATACCACTTTATTCACTTTGAAAGAGCGTTCTATGACATTCTCAGATTTATCTGTAAAATTTTCTATACCTTATTAGAAAATGAAAAAATGAAAAAAAAAAAACACAAACGTCCTCTTTAGTATAGGGTGGATTTCACTGTATTAAGATCAAATCTGGACTTTTACTTGTTTGTGCCATTTACCTGAATGCTAGCACTGCTCTGGCTGATCCGGAGGTGGGGGGTTATAGGGTGATTGGGGTAAACCCCACTAACAGCAGCAGTCATCTAGGGGCAGCTCAATATACTCATGTATTAACACAATCCGCTCAGCCAACCAGCATACTCTGTCTGTCTGTCAGCCACCAGGAACATGAGTATATTGAGCTGCTGCTGGATGCACAAGGGGGATGGGACACAAATTCCCCCCTCCCCATAATAAAAAAAATTAGGTTTGCCCCTGTAACACTGCTACCACTGGTCTGTTGTAGTGTAGTGTAGTTGTCAATGCCCCTCCCAGATAGGAGGAGAAATGCGTCAGTGAACACCCATGGTAGTAGATTTTGTGAAACCGTTTTCAGTTCTGTTTGGATTGAATTATTCATTCAAGTCCTAATTGGAATCAACATACCCTCCGGAGTTACAGCCTTCAATTTTTTCGGGAACAATTTTCTTTGGGCATCAGTTCAGGGTATAGCGAACTTTGTTTTATGATTAAGGAACATTGAAGATACAGTGAGCATTATTTGTATTATCATTAAGGAGTATCTCCCTTCATACTGGTTTCTATTTGTTACCTAACGAGGATCCTATTTCGCTGTGTGATTTGTTCGTGCATTACCTTAACATCTACTTATTGGAAGGTATTTGATAGGAACTCTATTTACTAACATCAGGTGAATTGCACAAATACATTGCTTCTAAATGGACTGATATTTTTTGCGTATCTTTTATGACTTTATACTTGTTCATGTAACCACTGAGCATGTTAAGCTGCTGTTTGAAGACTTGCCATCTGCCACATGGAGCGTTTTTTAAATCTAATATTATTTTATGTGTTTTGATTATTCTGAATTGTATCAGCAAATTAGGAATTTATATCTATATCAGCGTTCTCCAGAGTTGTTTTTGTTTGTTTCATGAGTAAACAGGTACAGCACCTGTTCACATAAGAGCAGCAGGTAATTCCAGCACCCTTTATTGAATTCACTAGCGCCCGGTGTTAGTGTTGTTTGTTTTTCTAACATTATTGTGATTATATTTTGTAGGTAGTGCTTAATATGTAAAGACCACACACTTTAAGAACTAGTGAAGACATAAATTAGCTGTATTGCTAAGAGCATATGCAAATATTGGTATCATTTGTGTATCATACTGTTAATTATTATTTTGTTTCACTTTTTTGAATTGGTATATAATTTAAGAATGTAACAAAAAGTATGTGTGATGCTACCAATTAAGTTAATAATTTTAAATGGGAGATGGACTTTTGCAATAGTGTGGCAACATACATGAAGCAAAATCAGTTTTTCTTTTGACAGTGAAAAAAATATATATAGGACTATTACAGTTCACCTTTTCGACAGTTTCATTTATTTTAGGGGTGGGGTGGTCGGTAGAGTAGTAGTTTGAGCTTAAGAGTTATTGAATTAACATTCCTTTCCCACAGTAGCTTTATTAAAAATCAATTTGTACAAATTTGAAATCAATGTAAAAATGTTGTGTACTTTTAATATAATTAAGGACATCGGTAGACATTTCTAAAGCGAAGCTTGGAATAAGAAGTAGCATTAGCTGGGAATCTTTAGTCACAATTCTGGAATTATCTAATAACTGATTAGAACATTTTTTGTTTTCTCTTCCAGTGTGTTCTCTAAAATGCACACACAGGGAATAAAGTGTCTATATTATTGCCATGTTTATTGTCGACCCTACAAAGAAATCTGTGCAAGATTCCTGCCCCTAAAATAGACATTCTCTAAGTGAAAAGGGATTTATGGAAAAGGTCAGTATGACTGCGTGGGTGTATGCATTAGCCGAATCACACATGAGCCAATTTGTGTTGACAGGTAAAAGGCAAGCTCATCAGATTAGTGCTAATATGAAATGATACAAGGGAAGATTCACAAAACCTACAATCCACAGTTACTGTCATTCTGTCTCTGTTGTCATTCAGGAAAATGGAAGGCAACAGGGAATCATAGTCAATGTCATTTCAGGGCAGAATAACTCCCAGAGTATTGTTGGTGGTGTATAAATCTGCCCTAAAAGAATAGTAGTAAAAAAATAGCAAAGCATTTCATTGAATGTATAACATATCTATATCCATATATATCCAATTCAATGAAGTAAAACAAAATAATAATTACCAGTATGATACACAAATGATACAAATATTTGCATATGTTCTTCGCAATACAGCCTGTGTATACTGTGCTAATTTATGTCTTCACTAGTTCTTAAAGTGTGTGGTCTTTACAGATTGCACTACCTACAAAATATAATCCCAATAATGTTAGTATTTTTGTTAGCATTTCTGTGGTTGGTGCCTCTTGAGTAGAGTCAGACAATAGACACTGTGCTGATATTTTGTCCTATTGATAGTTTAGTGTTAGGACTAGATTTCTGTCTAAGCTAGGAAGGGTTCATGAACTTGTTGAGTGATGTCAGTGACAGCACACTGACTCCTAGTGAGAGGAGGTCCCTGTTCATGTAGGGGCCAGGTTAGCTTGATTGGGTAAGTACTACCACTCGGTGTTCTCGATTAGAGAATGTGACAGCATCACAGGACGCTGTTAGTGCAGAGTAATATAGGGCCTGATGTTAATGGGCTGACTGACTATCTGTGAAGACATAACAATGCAGATTTTACTGCTTACTGAACCCAATCATGTGGATCTGCTATTCCAGGATGTCTGTAAAAGGAACTGAAGTCAGGAGATAAAAGCTGCCAGATCAAAGTCTATCTAGTGCACTGTGTACACTGAATGGTGGCAGTTCTCTGAAGGATGGAGGGACAGGTGGATACGTATAGAGTATATGTATCTGTCACTGTGGTATGCATGAGGGTAGGTAATGCAATCGCTCTCCTCTGCCTTAGCTAGCTTGTAGTGTGGCCATAAGTGATCAGAAGCCCCCCCACACATGCATGTGCTAGGACAATATACCTAGTGGACACAGATGGTGGTGCAGTGTATCACTTCTTATAGTAAGTTGGACACCAGATATCTCATATTGTGTTAGGACAATATACCTAGTAGACACAGGTGGTGGTGCAGTGTATCACTTCTCACAGTAAGTTGGACACCAGATCGTCTCATATTGTGTTAGGACAATATACCTAGTGGACACAAGTGGTGGTGCAGTGTATCACTTCTCATAGTAAGTTGGACACCAGATCATCTCATATTGTGTTAGGATGATATATCTAGTGGACACAGGTGGTGGTGCAGTGTATCACTTCTTATAGTAAGTTGGACACCAGATCGTGTCATATTGTGTTAGGACAATATACCTAGTGGACACAGGTGGTGGTGCAGTGTATCACTTCTCATAGTAAGTTGGACACCAGATCATCTCATATTTACACTCGTTCTTCACTCCAACATATTTTTAAATGGTTTCAATTATAATTCAGTTGTATACAGATTCTGTCTCCTGCATTGTTCTTATGGGTTGACACAGTTACAGAAAATGCCTCTCCTGGACAATTTTTTTTATCACCAGCACAATCCTTCAACAGTTATCATTGATATGTTAATAGGACTGCCACATTTAAAATGGTGCCTCAGCGCACATCCATTCTCTCTCAGCAGTGTTTCACTCACCCCTCCTTTGCTGGGGTTACATCACGCACTTGACCACTGACAAGATATAACATTTCCCATGTCTAGGGCACCTTCTCTCCATTGTAGTCCTTCACACTCTTTCTCTGATGCACTTCCAGCCACAACTCACCCCTCCTCTGTGGGAGTAGTCACTTCGGCTGTCACACTTTCTATCTAGTGTGGCTTCAGTCCCTGGTCTCTGACACTTCTTCCAGTGTAGCTCGCAGCTCGCTCTGGGTGTGGTCTAAAACTTTTTAGGGTATGTGGCCAGTATGGTGGCCATCTGGCATGCAACTCTCATTTTTTAAATGGGAAGGTAGTCATGTGACATATCAAACAGATGCAGAACTTCATAAGAAAAACAATTGTGTTCTTTCTTTTAGCGTAACTGTTCATTCTCGTGTTTTAACTGAGTTTTCTTTTGCAGATAGTGGCATTAATGATAATAGCACTAACACAAACAGAACATGTTTAGATTGTCTTGATATCTGAAAACTCGAAAATGAATAAAGTTATGTTAAAATAAGTTAAAAGTTAAAACAAAAAACACCATTGTTTTTATTTTATCAAACATCTGTTTGATATATCACATGACTGCCTTCCCATTTAAAAAAATAGAGTTGCTTTCTGTACCCCTTGCCTTCATGTTTTAACCTGTAATAAAAACTATTGATATAAAAAAAAAAAAAAAAAAAATAGCGTTGCATCCAAGATGGCCGCTATAATACCCTAAAATGTTTTCCACCACTTTCAGATCATGTGTGTAGACATTGGATTAATATTTCCTTACTTATTTCCAATTTATTTGGACCTCTTGATGCTTATTATAATAAAAGGAAGTACAGGACACTAGAGATGTCTTTTATTTTAAGTGTCATGCTTTTGTTAAGTGAAGCAGTTAAGCTGAAGGCACTTAAAATCATTGGTTTATGAACTTCAGGCACTTACCCATTCAGGGTTAAAGTTTTTCTGATATCCAGTCAACAGGGTCCATGGGGTGTGACATTGTTTTATTCATATTACTTCCCATGGAATGCTGGGTCCTTTCTTTCCCGCACTTTTCTGTGCCCCCCCTTCCACATACCCAGCTAGATGTTATTGTCTTGTCTGTCAATCTTTTTTTCATTACAGAGGAGGCGCAGTGGGTAGGAGAGTGGTGCAGTCAGCGACTAATCACAACGGTGCTTACGCTAGAAGGCTGCACTTCACTGCTCCTTTCAAAGTAACATGACTCTTGATCCTTCTGCGTGGAGGATCCCTTGGCACAATTTGCGTGGCCGCCAATGTCTAGTCCAGAACTGAGTAGTCACGCTGATGCCTGATTTAGCACCAGCCAATGTTAAGGGATTATTCCTTCGTCTAGTGTCAATGCCATCTTTGCATTGCACTATTTGGTTTAATGATTGGTTGTTAGCTGACTGTGTTTGTTCTCACCTCCACCATTCATAATCTTGCAATTAGTCATTTGTTATTAATAAAACTGCGACCTTTTTTACAAAATTTAATACGTGTCTGTGTGGTTATTTGGTTTTATTAAAGGTTACACTTCTAACATACAAAGGTTACTTAAGGTGCATGAAAGGAAATGCATTAACCATATGCATTTTATTCCTTTTAAATATTTTATTTGTATATTTAGTCTGTATCATTTTCCCACAGTACCTTTCTGTAAATGCAAATTTGCTGATTATTGATGGTTATATTTTTCCATAAACATTTTATTGTAAACTATATCATATATTTTTTAATCTACTTATAGCAGTGTGTTATCTCAGCCCTAAATCAGTATGAGAATTATCTGTTCACTCTGCAGCGACTTCCCTTTCAGTTTTCTGTATTGCTCCCTGGGGTCTTCATCTGGATAACAAATGATAGCTATCATTTTAATTTAAGGAAAGTAATCTCTATTGACATACTTATTTGCTTTGGCTGTGGCAGTATGTAAATTGATACATTCATTGTATGTCAAGTATGATTTCTAATACTAACCAATAGCAGTGGCGCACGCAGGGGGGGTTTCTGAGTCTCCAGAAACCCCCCCCCTGCGCTAACTAAGAGGCTGCTATAGCTGCACTGTCCTATACAGCAGCCGCGGCGCTGTCAAAGAAGCGTCCGCGGCGGTGCTGTAGTGTATACATCACCGCCGCGGACGCTTCTTAGACAGCGCCGCGGCTGCTGTATAGGACAGCGTTGAAGAAACGGAGCTGATGCGCAGCAGCTCTCACGAGGGGTGGGGTTTTTTTGGGGGGGGGGGGGGAAATCCCCCCACCCCGACAATCCTCCGTTCGCCCCTGAATAGAGTGTTAGTATTAAAAAGTACAGCTAAAGTAAAGGTTGCTTCTACCTGGAAAGCTAATTTGAATCATTCACAAATATATTATAAATATTATTATAAATGATTTTTGTGCACCCTAAATTACAGCTATAATAGAAAAGTATTGATATGAAAGAGCCATATGTAACAGAAGTTTCAACATTTAAACCTTGGGTTTGAATGAAAGCAACATAACAAGGGAAATCGTATCCACTAAGGACTCCACTGTCCCTGAGAGAAAGCACCCACCACCTTTATTATCCTGGCATTGATGCTTGGATTCTATTGAAACGGAATAGTTTGCATAAATCAATAACAGACCATTGGGGTGCCAGGACTGAGATAATCTAAGTAATAGTCCAAATTTTGAATGATCTATTTAAATCATTCATGCCTATTGTTTTGAGGACTCACAAATGTCGATATCTGGTCAATTTTCTTGTCAAAATATTGTATGGCCAGCCTAAGAAGCCATATTTCTCCTGTAATTGAGATATGTGCCAGTAAGCAAATGACAGGAGTGATCCATAAAATGATCTACCAACGTTGGAGGATTAAAGGTTGTACAAGTGATCTCCTAAGACAATGGAGGGACTCAAGTGCAAGGTTTATAAATGAATTATTTATGTCATAATACATACTGTATATTATATTGCTATTATATGTCACTGAAGGAATCTGTGGCCATATAAAAGCCCAAGACCGAGGGGTAAACTTCCCTTTACAAGGCAGCGCCGCTTTAAATTTAAGCTGCAAAGACACCGAACTCGCGGGAGTTGAAGAAACCGGGGTATGATACATTTACCCCCGAGGTTTTTTTTTTTAGCAGGTCACAAATCCTCTTGTGACTTCTAATATCCATAATAATTTAAAGTATGGGGTGTCTTATTTTCTTATAATGCACACATCTTCCCAATGAAGTGATGACTTCATAACTCTGATTATTATTGATGACATCAGGAATCACTGTTTTTACAGAAAGTATTTACAGAACTGTTTACATATATTACCATCACTTGTGTAATATGAGGGAATTATAACAAGGTTATGAAGTAAAAAGTCTCTCTTAATCCCTATAAAGAAGGTTAAGTCGCATAGATTGTAAGCTTGCAAGCCGGGCCTACTTACCTCTCTGTCTGTCTGTATTACCCAGTATTGGTCTTTATTACTGTGTTTGTTCCCTTGTAAAGCGCTACAGATTTTGCCTGCGCTCTATAAATAAATGTTGATGATGATGATGATGAAGTATGTCCAAATTGTGGGTTTCCTAGCCAAATGCATGTCAGCTGGAGGAACGTGACATTTTTCAGTAAATAAATCACTAAAGTAAGACTGCAGGGTCCAGTAAATGGCAATTGCTTAGATTTCTTTCTGTACTTGTGAAATTGTTTATTTTATTTCCAACACAAATAAAAACAGGATGTATGATAAACTGCCACAAAGAATCGTAACCTGTGCCTGGGTAAACTAAGAATTCTTGAAATACAGCAAGTCAGTGCCTTGTGCTGTGCCGTAGTCAATGAATGGGATTTCTTATGTACAGTGCCAACACATGCCACATATTAATGTTTTACGTCTCTTAAATGTTTTATTCTGAGCACTAAGAGCTTTGAACAGTGCTCATAAATTTATTGCATTATGCTGTAGTTCTTTAAATACCATCCAACTATACACTCAGGACAGCTATGACCTCAACACTTACTTATCTCTGGTTCCTAAATCATGACAATTTTAACTTTTATGTTAAACAAGATTTGTTATGAAAGCATCTGGCAGTTACATCGTTCCATTAGCTTAATGGCGAGTGTTTAGAGACTTTAAAAGATAGAACAAGTAAAACATCATAATAAATTGTTATGTTTGGTACTTGTGTTTATGAATGTCTCTCATCCTTAAGTATTTTATGGAGCAATATGAAATAGCCCATTATGCCATTTCAGTGATAATGTAATTTACAGAAACAGTATAATATGCAACCTTGAAGGTGTAATGCCAGGTAGCTAGCAAAGAAAAGACCTGACAGAGCAATCATATCTGACTGAATATGAAATGATACTTATTACTTACATAAGATGTATATAATATATAATATATATATATATATATATATATATATATATATATATATATATATATATATATATATATATATAAAATTTGTTGCCACCTTGGTAACCTTATGGGTCGTCTATTACTTCTTCTCCAGCACTAGTTGTGGGGGTTGTTACACTATTTATTAAGATGGGTTTGCCTATGGACGGATCACTTCTTTGATATATTTCTTTATCTCCTGTGCGGCCATATGTGCTATGTTTTTAAGTGGTCGGAGATAGAACAACCTAGGTAGAATACACTTAGCAAACATGTTTCAGGAGATGAGTGAGCTGGCCTTATGGAAAGCAGAATCCCGTGCACTTGTGTAATTCTGTTAGTTAGGACAGGGCTGCATGTGACTGGATGAGTCATGACGTGAGGAGGGGAGGGGAGGTAGGTGGGAAGCCACAGACATAACAGTTGGATACTAGAAGCAGGGTCTTCTAACAGCACAAAATAGTGATATAAATTTCCTGTCATGCTGAGTTAGGGGAATTGAGTTGTCAAACACACCTGTATATGAAACAAAGTGCATACAACCGATGTGTTTTAACCTTTGCCATCGCCACCTGTAGAGCAATATGGCTTTTCATTTGCATTTGATCTAGCGTAATGTAAACAATGCCTAGTTGTATTTAATTAAATACTTTTAAGCAAGCACACAATAATTTCTTTTTCAGCATCTATTAATACGTTTTTTAAGCTTTTAAGAAAAAAGTGTTAAAAATATATTTTTTTTTTACTCCTTTCCCTCTAGTTTTCGCATTACTTTGCCCCAAATCCCCTCCCATGTACTTCTGCTGAAGTACATTCTTTCTACTGATGTTATTGAATCACACACTCAAGTGATGGTTAATTGGTGCTTGGTGCAAATCCCAGTTTCTCCCTTTGTCTTCCTTGGAAGATTGAGAACTGGGACCTGCTATATAGCAACGATATTCATATTAGAGATGTTCACTGACCCTCGTGTTCTGGTTTTGCTTTTGGATCCCTCTTTTTTTTTCGAAAATCCCTATTTTTTTTTTTGCTGAAATCACATCATTTTGTTTTGTGTTCCCCCTATATTATTATTAACCTCAATAACACTAATTTCAAGTCATTTGCAGTCAATTTGGACCATTCACAGGTCACAATATTATTTTCATATACTTTCAAACAAAGACTGTAGTGACCTGGCTGGATGAAAAGCGACAGAGCAATGACTCAAACACACGGCAGTTCCTATGACATCTAGGAAACATTGCCACACAGCAGTGGCAGAAAAGAAAAGTGGTGCAAGATGGAATTGTCCTTGGATCATGAAATCCGTTATGGTTCATTTGATCGCTCCACCCGTTTTTTGGATAACTGTGATAATTCTACAGCTAATAAGTACATGGTGAAGAGCACTGACCACCCCCGGGATGCGTGCTGTTATCAGACCCACACCAATCCAGGGTGCCAGACAATGCACTAAGCCATTGTAATTCACAGCAATAAGCAAGTTCATCACTGAGCTTCGAATCAGCCCGATTCCTGAAAATTATAATATGGTTAGGTACCTTTGACATAAAGTGCAGATTGCAAACACTTTGTGCAATACTGATGAAACAGCAGCAAAGTGGAAGGTAATACATATACACGTCTATTTAGACATTGATGCTTACATTACTTCTGCAAGCAACGTTGTTCTTTGTTAATAAAACTGTTGTCTTTATACCGTTCAAAAAAATTAAAAATTATCCTCCACCATTCTTTGGATATTGATAGTAGGATCAGGTGGAGTTACAGCAGAGGTGTCACTAATTCTGGTCATTTCTTTTACAGTAGACAAGACCAGATGTCAAAATGTTGTGTTGAGTCATCTGCATCATCAATGGGTGTCTAAGATTTTTGCAAAGCACACAACAGTATATAGCACATGTAGGTAACATTGGCTCACAGCGGTAGCTGAAAGGAAAAGATGGAATTGTCCTTGGGTCCTCCCACCCACCCTTAATGTTGGATCTTAAAAAGGACATGCACACTTTAACAAACCAAGCACTTCAGCGACAAGGAGTGACACTTTTGAGGCTTATGTGCTTGGTTTGTTTGGGCCCCCACAAAACAAGCTAACAATGGGCTTAGGGCACCTAAGGTAACAGTGCTGTTAATGAACTGTACTGTGGCAAGATGTTATTGTCATCATCCTCAGCCTCATGCTCACTCTCATCAGTTTGTACATCATCCTCACACATTATTAATTCATCACTGCTGGAATCCACAATTACAGAAGTCTCAGTATTTTGATGTAATTGGCGGGAAAGGCCTTCCTTGTGGAAATTGAAGTTCATTTTTATGAACATCACCTTTTCCACATTTTGAGGAGGTAGCCTCCTACGCCGATCGCTGACAAGGTTCCCGGCTGTGCTGAAAACTCTTTCCGAGTACACACTGGATGGTGGGCAGCTTAGGCAGAACAAAGCGAGTTGGTACATGGGTCTCCAAATTCCCTTTTTTTCCTCCCAGTATGTAAAGGGACTGTCTGATGTGCCTATTTCTATGCTGTTGTGAAAATAATCCTCCACCATCTTTTGGATGTTGATAGTAGGATCAGGTGGAGTTACGGCAGAGGTGTTTTTTGGTCAATTCTTTTAGACCAGACCAGATGTCAAATTGTTGTGCTAAGTCATCTGCATCATCCCTGGGTCTCTTGGGAAACCTAAGTTTTTTCTTAGCAGTAGTTGAGTGAGAAACTGAAGGAGACGCCGTCTTGTCACTTAACACTTGAGCTGTTATCTTGCTCACCAGGAGCTCCTTGCATTTCTTCAGATCTTTGTCAGTTGGAAACAAAGAGAAGACATAGCTCTTAAACAGAGGATCAAGCACAGTCGCCAAAATGTAGTGATTCGATTTCAAGATTTTTTTTTTTTAACTGAAAATAAGTTTAATGAGTTATAAAATATTTGCCTGGGGTACAGAATAAAAACAGAGGAAGGGAAAGACATAAATCGGGGAAAAGGGGTACATAGTGAATTCGAAACACGACAATATATCATAAAACACAGGCCATCTACACAGTCCTTTCTGAAATATTTAAATATAAGTATATCCAGTTGTCTAATGAAATTAGAATTCAAAACCATAGACATAAGTCACAACTTCTTTCACAGAGCGGAGACCGAACCATTACACCTATGTACTTAAACCTAAACACTAAGTATTTTTTAGATCGAATCAAGAATCCATTAAGGCTCAATGGGATCCGACATGGTTAATTGATGGGGGGCCGAGATGGGGCGCCCTCTCCCTCTTTGACATAAATATGCCAACTGCGCCATTTCACTAGTGGGGAAGTGGCTGCCGTGGAACACGGAACTCCTTGAGTCTCCATCTCGAAACTGAAGGTCACTTTAGCTGTAATCTTAGGAAAGGTCGGTGGAGTTCCTTGCTTCCAGGCCTGTGCAGCTTTCGTTGCAATAAAGACTTGACACATCACATATCTGTCCCAGGAGGGTATTGAGGGGGGATATTGATGTAGTAGAGCAAGCTCTGGGGAGGGGTTTGTTGGATATCCAAGGACCAACTCCAACAGATGAATAACATCTAATCACAGGGGTTGCAGGATTGGACATGACCAAAAAGCATGGAATATAGCTCCTCTCTCAGTGCAATTATGCCAGCATGTCGGGGGTACTGAGGGCCGAACTTTATGCAACTTCTCAGGGGTCACGTACAATCTATTCAAGAGTTTATCCAGCATTTCAGTGTGATTGAGACATTTGGACATTGTGAAGGAGTTACGAAAGATACGTTCCCAATCCTCCTCTGAGAACTCTACCTGGTATCACGCGCCGGGTGTTCGGGCAGCGCACCCGACACCCGGCAGACTTACCTCTCATCTGCGCTCCGCTTCCCGCTGGGCGCCGCCATCTTGGATCCCAATCTTCTACCTCCTGCTCATTGGTCCTTCTCCTTGGCGGCAAGTTAAAAAGGCACCTCCTCTCTGTCTTCAGTGCCTGTTCTTTGAGTCACCTCCTGGTGATAGAAGTGGCTTCCCTGGTGTCTTGCTGCATTTGCAATCTATACTCGACTGCAGAGCTGACGTTCACTCTCCGGAAATCTACACCACATAGTGGTCTGCAGAGCTGACGCTCACCTTCCTGAATCTACTTCATCTGCCACACAGTGGCCTGCAGAGCTAACGCTCATCTCCGGAAATCTTCTCTACTTTTGTCTACAGAGCTGACGCTCATCTCCTGCCTCATCTGCCACATTGTGGCCTGCAGAGCTGACGCCTATCTCCGGCATCTACGCTGCCATTACTTACAACATTGACCTCTCTTCCTACGGTACTATTCCCTGTAGCCTTCCCAAGGGCTTCTGTACAGTGCTCTTAGTAGGGACCGCGACCTGCGAGGTAGACGCGGCTAAGCCCATACCGCTTTGCGGCGGTTCCTGGTGAACCCCGTCTCCTCGTTAGACTCCGTGCCCTGCTGGAGTAGTGCTAAACTGTACGAACCTATAGAATTCGCTGCATCTACCGAGTCTGCTCGTAAGAACCGTGACACCTGGAGATTGAACTCCCATTGAAGTTGTATTTTGGATTTGGTAATATCAACTTGTGAAGTTAAAATAGTGTACCAGGTGGTTATACTAGCTCTCTTACTACTCTTTGCCAGATTCACATGATATATAGCCGGAGGGGATCTTATGATGATATGTCTGAGTGTGGGCTTTGCCAGCCAGTGTCTAAGCTGAAGAAATTTCTAGAAGTCTTCTGGGCAAGTGGTATTGCTCACACAATTGGGAGAAGGAGGAAAGTATACCTGAATCGAACAATTGGCCTAATGTCAAAATCCCTCTAGATACCCATCCTGAAAGGTTTAAATCAGTGATCTGTCTGGCAACAGCTTGTATTGAGACATTTGCCGTGGGTCGGGCAAATCCATCAGGGCCTTTACACAATTGGTCTCACACTATCAAAGCGTCCAGAGTAAGAGCGGACAGGTTATGAGCTTGAGGTCTCCAGCACGAGGATCCCACACTATATCAACCAATGGAAAATCAGGTTTGCAAGCCTTTTCTAGCTCAACCCACGGTTTCCTACCCCCTGGGAGGAACCAATCACACATCTGCGAGATCAGACATTCTTCATGATACCTCCCGAGGTCAGGGAGGGCATTGACATCCCTTAGTTTTTGTAACAGATTGTCAGCTGTATGCCTCTGAGTGAAACCAGTGATACACAGAGTAGCCTGCATCTGAAAAATATGATGCACTTGGATACATGCTGCTGCTGTTCCTGCTGGCGAAGGCGAATCACCAACCCAGTGGGCTGTCAGTCATATAATCTTTAGTTTGCCCAGTTCCGCTTGTCCACATATCTGTGGTTAAGTGTACAGTGGGTAGAATGGCATTTTGTAGCCCAATAATTACATTTTTACGAACTTTCTGGTAGAGGTGAGAAATAACTTTTCTAGTAAAATGGTGTTGTGATGGAATTTTTATACCGGGGACACAAGACCTCAAGTAATTGTCTAAAACCAGCTGCATTAATAGTGGATATTGGACACAGATCTAATACTAGCATAGTCGCAATGGTTTCTGTGATCCGTTTTGCGTCTGGGTGACAGTTTTTATGTTTGCTTCATCTTGCAATGGATTGTTTAAAGTCAATTGTTATAAACTACTAGTAGTCTTCTTCTTGGTCTGCTTCCGGATGAAGATTCACCCCCAGCAGCAGCAGCAGTTGGACTAACGCTCAAGAATTCTTCTGAGGAATCCAGGATAGTGGAGGAGTCATCTAGCTTTAGCAACGTGGATGCAGAACTAACTCTGATCGCTACTGAGGATATTGATAAGGTGTTGTGGGTGTAGATTGCAGGTGCCGGGATCTAGCTGAGAGAGAAGGAACCTAGCTGATGATGGACTGCTTGTTGTTATTTTTTTAGCATAAGTTTCTGATTTTTCCAACAGCTTGCCATGAACTCACTTCAAATGACGTAACATGGATGAAGTTCCTAGATGGTTAAGGTCCCAACCTCTAGTGACTGTGGCTTTACAAACGCTACAAATGGCTAGACAACTGTTGGCAGGATTTGGGTAAAAATAATTCCACACATAAAAGGTGGATTTTTTTGGTCTGATGCCCAGGCATGACAATGGCCTTCTTATCATGTGCAAGAACTTCTTCTACTGGTGCAGGACTTACACAAACATCATCCTCATCAACATCCTCATTAGCGCCCTTGTCAGCTACACAAATATCTCCCTCATCCTGTTCAAATTCCAAAGTCTCATCCTCAATTTGTGTATCACCAGCTACACTTGGGCTGTTCATGCACACATCTGCAGAAATGCTGAAAGGGGCCTTTTTTATGGGTACACTATAGACAGGTCAGGATTACACATAGCACCGTGGATAGACTCTCCGAAGGGATTTGTGTCATTTCTAAATCTGAACATACATTTTCCTCTAATGCCTTACTGTTTTCTTCCAGTTCTGCTTTTACACGCAAAAGTATTTGGACACCACTTTTGGAGTCCGAATGACAAGGTCTTGCTTGGTCACGACTGACCTCACAAGAAGATGCCTCAGTGATAGTTGCAGAACTAGCACTCATAAAGAAAGGCGAAGGCCTCATTCTTTCCTTGCCACTGCGTGTGTAGAATGGCATGTTGTCAATTTTTTTTTTTTTTCTGTAGATAACTTTGCCTGGTTTACAGGTCTTTTTCTTGACCAAAGTAAAAGGTGTTTTTTTTTACATTTTTGTTTTCCTGACTTAAAAACACTATCCAATTTAACAAAGGCTTTAGCAGATGACGTAGATGGATTGCTATCATTATCACTACTGGTGCCAGCAGCTGCTTGGTGCTCCTGGTCTGTGTATTGCTGTAAATCCATTTTGATAAAGCAGTACAATGTGACTGCAGATTATAAACAACACTGCCAGCCATATTATTTCTATTTCAGCAATGACAATTCGCAATGGATCAATGGACCTCTCCTCTTTGTGTTTTACCTATGTAACACAGTACAATGTGGCTGCAGATTTAGAAGACCAAGCCTGCCAGCCCTATTATTTCTACTTCAGCAATGATAATTAGTAATGGAGCAATGGAGCTCTCCTCTTTGTGTTTTACCTATGTGACACAGTACAATGTGGCTGCAGATTTAGAAGACCAAGCCTGCCAGCCCTATTATTTCTACTTCAGCAATGATAATTAGTAATGGAGCAATGGAGCTCTCCTCTTTGTGTTTTACCTATAATACACAGTACAATGTGACTGCAGATTTATAAGACCAAGCCTGCCAGACCTATTATTTGTATTTCAGCAATGACAATTAGCAATGGAGCTCTCCTGAATGTCACTGGAGACTTTGAAGAACACTGTTACCCCTCCTCTTTCTTTTCTACCTATGACTCTGCCCAACTGCAGTAGAGACTGCCAAGAACAGTGCTACCCCTTCTGTGTCCCTCTGTGAAATGGTGCTGGATCGCCCTGGAGGGCTTTACTTATGGAATCCAAAACTCCAGAGATCCGACGGCGTAACGATGATGTTTTGCCTATTTTTCAATTCCGAAGGCGCGAAAGTATCGAGTCGACTCTTCTCAGTTCTCGGATTTTCTAAGTTCGGGTGTGTTCGGTTCTCAGGGAAGCGAGCCTGAGCATCTCTAATTCATATTATTTGCCCCCTGGCATAGAACTTCTCCACACATCTAGACCATGCTTTGAAAATTTCTGCCATCAAATAGCTTGCACTCTCACACACAGATCAAAGATCCTATAATTGTATGGTACTTGCCAACAAAATAGGTCACACTGCCTATCTGCCTAAATTATGCTCACATCTACTTAAATTATGTCCATCTGAGGAGAAGCAAACCTCCGATCAACAGGAAGACACACACCTTTTTGCAAGAAATTGGACTGCTGATTGGCATGGTTGTATGTACATTTGTGAATACTACAGGAGACCATTAATTGTATTGTGTTTTAGATGATAATAACCAATAATGGTTTTATAGAAATCTATAGGACCAGTAACAAGCATATTGGTAAATATGGTCAGAAGATGACCTCAGTGAGTCCAGAAGAGATCGGCAAGATCTCGTCCAATCGTGTGCAGCAAGATTGGAAAATGATACTTCCGAACATTGATCTGGCCATACAGCAAGATCAGACCTTATGTAGCATAAGTATGCTGATTTCAGTTTGATGGTTTTGGCCATGATATCAGCACAAGTGCTTGAAAGGATGGCCCCCACCAAAAGACGTATTGTAATTAAGCATTCCTTGGGATTTATTGTTAGTTTAATTTTCCTATCTTGTATAACAGGATTCAGGTTCTCACATGAAAAAAATGTTTCAAATGGATAGTATTAGTGAATCATCCCCATGGGATTATGTTTATTGACAAAGCACAGAAGGAACACTTTTTTTTCTAAAATATATTAAAATTAACAGTTTTGCTTTTAGGTGCTTTTTAAAGATGAGACTACAAATATCCCCGAAGAAGCTAGACAGATTTAATGGTGAAAAATGTAGGATGTTAGCAATCTATACATTAATTAAATTCATTGTAAGTCTCCATGTCTGCTTAATTGAAGACTTTGCACTGAACAGTGCTAATTTTGTGGTCTAACAATTGAAAACCCAAGTGGAAAAGCAGCAAGCGCTGGTATCTAACTGCAGATATCTTAAAAAGTGAAATATTATCTCCCTCATCCATTACAGCTCCCCCACATGTTAAAGACAGTATTCTAATACATTATAGAAAAGGCTTGCCTAATCTGAGCTAATGTTACATATCTTGTCCCACTGCTGCATAAGAATCACCCAATACAAACCATGCTGCTAAAGCTTTAGTCACCTAAGAGGTCATTTGCATGTGCCTCAATTTGCAAATAATGTGCCTCTATTTCCATTTCTACTGCAGCGCATAGGTTCAGAGCTGGATTAAGCTCTTGCTGTCATGGAACACATAACACAGGGGAGGCCCTAAATTTATAGCATAGTGCTATCATTCAGGGAGAGAGAGAGGGGGGAGAGAGGGAGTTAACTAACCAAATTTTAAATCAAATGGTTCTGAATATACTTTACTACATTATTAGGCCCTTTGATGATATAAATGAATAATTGTGATCTCTTGATCATCTAAATGAATACAAGTGCCTCCTAGTTTAAATAGTTACTTAGGGCTTGTCACTTCTTTCTCCGCTCTTCTGTCCCCAAGCTGTATGCAGAGAGGATCCTGGTTCCCCCAAGCATCACAGACCTGGAGTAATAATGGATGGATCAAGGCAAGTGTGTGTGTGTGTGTGTTAATATAGTGTGTGTGTGTGTGTGGGGGCAGTTTGTTACTATAGTGTGTGTGTGTGGGGGCAGTTTGTTACTATAGTGTGTGTGTGTGTGGGCAGTATTTTACTATAGTGTGTGTGTGGGCAGTATGTTACTATAGTGTGTGTGTGGGCAGTATGTTACTATAGTGTGTGTGGGCAGTATGTTACTATAGTGTGTATGTGTGGGGGAAGTATGTTACTATAGTGTCTGTGTGTGGGTGGGTGGGCAGTATGTTACTATAGTGTCTGTGTGTGTGTGTGTGGGCAGTATGTTACTATAGTGTGTGTGTGTGTGGGTAGAATGTTACTATAGTGTGTATGTGTGGGGGAAGTATGTTACTATAGTGTCTGTGTGTAGGCAGTATGTTAATACAATGTGTGTGAGGGGGGACAGTATTTTAACATAATATGTGAGGGAAGGGGGGTCTTAATATAGTGTGGGAGGTAGGCTATTAAATGGAGGTCAAGTGGGGGCTAATTTTTTTATCAGTGCTATTTTATTTGTGGGGTGATGGTATGCAAATTTAATTTATTGATGGGGCTATTTAATTTAATAGTTGGGCCTATTAATTTAAAGTGAGGTGACAGGACCTTTAATTTAATGCTGGGCTGGTTTTGGGCTATTATTTGAATATGGAACTGATTTTGGGGAGAAGGGCTATTTATTAAATATGAATTTAAATTATTTAATGCCGAGGATGGTTGTAGGAAATGGTTGTATTAAACGTAAATGCTATTTATGTTTTGCTGGGGCTGTTTGTGGGAGGGAAATTGGTTTATATATTAAATGGCAATACTATTAATTAAATGTTGTGGCTGGTTGGAGGGAAATAGATCTATTTAGCAAATGTGAATAGTATTATTTTAATGTTGGAGGAAGGCCTAATTATAAAACATGGGTGATATTGATTTAACGCCGGGGCTGTTTGGAGTTTTCTAAATCTCATGTACCCATTCTTTTTCCAAATAGGGCCCCCAACATTCCAGGATCAAGACAACCAGCAACTGAGCTAAAGAAACCAGCAGCCACAGGCGGTGAAAGTGACAAGAACAGGTAGGAAAGAGCAGGACAATCTGCCAACTGCACTGAATCTGGTGGCACAGTCCTGAATTTGGGTGACTGTCTCGCTTAGTCAGGATTTGGTCTGACTGCAAGGACTGTTGGGATGTATGTCCTGCTAAACACGGCAGTGCTGTATGCAACTAACAGTAGTGCACACAGTATTTCCTGTGTATTGTGTAAAATAATAACCATGTTACATCATAAGGACCCCCCTGTCTAAAGTGTCCTAGGCCCCCAGAGCCTTAATCCAGCTCTGGGCCAGGGTGTCAGAATGATGCCTAGTGCTCTGCTCCTCCTCCCAGTACCACCACTCATATTTTTTGTTTTAGGTTAACCCTAAAACAAATAATAACCCTATTATTAAATAGGGTGAAGCAAAAATAAGCACTTTTGCTGGTAGATTTTTAAAACAAACAGGCTTTGTGCTTTTTGCTATATCCCTTTATAATCAGATAGATATGTTAAAGAAAAAAAAATTCTGTTTGGATATATAAAATAAAATGCAATATAAAGTGATGTTTTATACCGAAAACCTCCCTTTAGGGATGGGCCGCTAGTTAAGCCCCAGTGTTGTGTGCTAAAGTCTGCCAGCCAGTCCCTGTACACAACCTTTTGATATATATGAAATCTAGTGGCTTTGGTCTTTATTTATTCACTCATCATTCTTTTACCGCCATTGCCAAACCCACAGCTCTGGCAATTTATCTAAAAGGGTTCTGGTACAGTGTAAAAAGTGAAAAGACAAAGCGCAGATGTCGGTTATACTTACTTTCTTTGACTTACTGGTCATGTTGCAAATTGCTTCATTTGTTGTCTCCCCCAACCTCCCTGCAGTGAAACGACATGCTTGCAGCTTTGCATTGTGATTTTGGTGTGCTACGGATCCCTCTGCAGTTGAGCTCCCAGGGGGAACTATAGAGAAGCTGGCATTTATGTGCACTGCCCCAGAGTGATGCAAAATATAAGAGACATCAACCTCAATATCATCATCACCATTTATTTATATAGCGCCACTAATTCCGCAGCGCTGTACAGAGAACTCATTCACATCAGTCCCTGCCCCATTGGAGCTAACAGTCTAAATTCCCTAATATAGACACACACTCACACATAGACAGACAGAGAGGGAGACACAATATCTGCGTTTTCTAAAAGTTAGAATAGGCAGCATATTTCCTAATGTTTAAATTCGTCTTTACTTACTGGGGTATTCTTAGGGGGGTATTCAATTGACGGCGTGATCGCCGAAAATCGAGCGCTCGGAAAATATGACCGCTAATACGGTAATCTGTGCGTAAAAACCGTTAATATGGTAATTTACTCGCTGGATTTCAGCGAGTAATTACCGTATTAATGGTAATTTTTTTCGAGCGCTCGATTTTCGGCGATCACGCCGTCAATTGAATACCCCCCTTAATGTCAAAAGGTGTTATTAATTGTACATTTGTTTGCTGCCTCTTTGTATATAGGGAGATGGTAGATATACAGGAAACATCAAGGAAGATCAAAAAAGAATATGTGGTTTGTGAGCATGCGTAAACATCACATAAAAAGTAACAATAAGACAAAATTTATATTAAAATAGTAACTCGTACTAAGACAAACACAAAGCTTTGCCCACAGTGCTGTCCGTTACTTTCGTTTAGGTTAGAGCTGATCATAGCTGAGTACTGGCTTTTTGTTCCTGCATTTCCAAGAATGCACAAAAAGCCTTTTTTTTTCTGTATTTCAGATACTCAGATGGAACATTCTGTGCTGTTCACTGGCTTTCATAACAAAATGAATGGTCTATGAAAGTCTGGCAAATGTTTCCAGGTAATTACATTTCAATGAAGTTTGTGTGTGTGTATGTCAGTGACAAGCTGTATCCAGGAGGACAATGTAAAATTAGCAGCTTATATGTTATTTAAGCAATAAAGGACACTTTAGTGTTCACAATGTTTCATTGGAGAGGAACTGCACAGAGTAATGCAGATGAGTGCATTAATCTTTTCAGCTATTCGGAAATGAAGCGGTACATACAATAACTTGTCCTTTATTACTCTTCTAATATAGCTCTTCTCTCAGATTCTGCATTAAAATTAAAATATGGGCACTTTAGGAGTTCAAAAGACTCTACTGTATGTCTTTGCTGTTAGGGACAAGTACATTTTTCAAACCAGACCACTCTGTAAGAAATCTATCTCTCACTGACTCAGGAATATGTTCATGTAGTGTTAATTGGATAGCCATAAAATCTTGTACAGCTGTTGCAGAGACAAAATGCCAATCTCAGCCATTTTCTTCCAAGTTTCGTTATGAAGCAATCATATAGACAAATTGCAATGCACTCAAATGGTTTAAGCACTCACGGTGAACACCTATGATTGCAGTGACTGTACATACATTGGGCACAGCAATGTATGTACAGTTAAAATATATGTGCACAGACATTTTTGTTACCGAAATGAGTTTCTTTTTTTTACCAAAAGCCTTTTGTTGCAGGAATGTCACATTTAACAATGATTGTAGACTTTTTGTTTTAATGCAGAAGACATCTCTTTACCCCTCCAAAATACTCACTTACTATACTATGCTGCTCTCTACCTCCTCTTCATCCACTGTCTGCCACGTCACTTCTTGCTGAGAAAAGAATGGTACACAGCACGGACAGCATTCAGTGTATTCAAATTTCTTGCATTGTCGTGGTCACACAGCAGGAACCTTTTTAAGTTCTCAGTTGACCGCACACACACCGCAGAGGGGAGTGGGGACCAAAGCAGCATGGATGGCTACTTCATGGGGCCCAGCAGGTAAAGCTTTCTACTGGGACCCCTCAGCTGTCCGACCTCTTAGCAGTTGCCAAAACGTTGGTTACGCCCTTGTAGATTTATACTCAGAGGGTCACACTTTTGTTCTTCCGTACCCATTCAATGCTTGAGCCAACTTTCCAACTCCAAGTAATTCCCATCCCCAGTGTTGTGCAGTTGTATGTAGCAATGTATTTCCTTTTCTGAAAAAGTTAAGAGCAGGATTTGGAATAAAGCAACAGCATTATAGATGGTGCTATTCTAGGGATAAGTTGTTTTGCCACCCAAGGCAAAAATGTGAAATTGCAGTTATTCTTCCCATTTCCCCATTTCCCTGCTGAAATGATTTAATCATGATTTAATGGACCTCTTAACTCTAAAACTTATATATATATATATATATATATATATATATATATATATATATATATATATCTCTATCAGCCTTGAGATTAAAATACATTGTTCAGTGTTAACTTGATATTTCTCTGCACATACCAAATAGTAGCTTTACTTTTAAAATGAGTTTAGTGCCTGATCATGTGCATTCAAATGGTATTTATGTCTTGCAGTGTTTGATTTCAAGAGTCTTTATACATTTATCACATTGGTCCTCCCACAAGTTCCCCTATCCCCAAACCATAGTGTCCAGGCAAGTAAGCTGCAAGGAGCAGACCCATTGGCTCCAGTGGGGGGTGGAGCTATAATGTGTTGCTCTCTTCGTAAGAATTGAGTAGAACTCAACCCACCTATAAGTTTGATTGGCTACACGGCCTTCCCTCCAGTAAACAGAACGGCAGTAATCCAGTGTACAGGACAACTCCTGTTGCGATACACTCCCCCAGTGCTTCGATAATGCTACATCCACCTGCCATAGGTGGTGGTTGAATAATGCTGTGCTATTTGATGATCCTTTGTTGCTTGTCAATGTCTGGACGATTGCCGCCTTTGTGTTTGTGGGGGGAAGGGTGTTTTTTTTTTAAAGCTGGAACAACGTACACATTGATTGAAATGTCACCAGACAATACCTGCTGTATATATTCTCTTTTCATGAGGAAAATAAAGGTGTTTATGGACAAAATATAGCCCCAATGTCAAAAATACAACAGAATGACCCATCACCATCTGTGTTTAAGTCCCCCATAATGCTCCCATATATTGAAAGAGGCATAAAACAAAATCAGGCCTACTTTATTTGATTGACAGGAAAGTGGTGGTCATTCTTTCTATTACTTCTCCAGTGTTCTCCCCAGAAAATGTTGCCAGCCGGGTGGCATTAAGCAGCAGCCAGGTGGGGACAGTTGTAATACTTTGCAATAATAGTGAAAAATGTTGGAGGTTATTGCCCACACCTGCCAGGACTGGTGGTCACTGGTCTAACACACAGTGCTGGCTGTAGTGCTCACATAGTAGCTGTTGTAATAGGAGAAACAATGGTTTATTCTATTATAATAGGAGTATGTTTGGCTCCAAGAGCCGGAAGTAAAAACAGCCGGGTGGAGCACCCGGGAAATAGGTGCTGGGGAGAACACTGTTCTCCTATTGTGTATGTGTAAGTGATGCTAGTGTAGTAATATGGATTTAGTGATCTATGTATGTGCAAGTTGAGACAGTATTTAATTCCTATGGATCCCGGAAGGCCATCATGCATAACAGTGTTTTCAGGAGATTCCTATCTGGTTATGTGTTATTTCAATGTAGAATTGCACATTTCTTACAGTACAAGTGAAATTGGAATGAAAAGCTACTGCCATTTCATTAGGTCATACTTGATATTTCAAGAAACATCCATCAAGCAGCTGAGAGAAAATGTACATGTCATGTTTTCATTCGCAACAGCTGCATACCTTGTTGGAGCGTCTGGTATAAATAAATGATCAAATACTCACTTTCTCTTTTCCAAAACACAATGCACCATCTTCAGTTTCATGTATCTTTGTGGTACTGAACACAGAAAACAGAAGCACAAAGTTTAATTTGGTTAGTAACACAGCTGTTCCCCCATTCCACTTTGTGCTTTAAAGTATTATTTTAAATGTATGGATTAAAAAAATATATATATCAAATACATTATAAATAACCACCTAAGATGCTAATTAGCGTTTGATACAATGTGCGCCTGCTGTCCGCAAGACGGATTAGAAATGTAAGTAAACACACAGGAGTAGCAAGATTAATTTAGATTAATGCATGAAATGTAAAATTGTAATTTCAGAATTAAGGTTAAAAGCAATAAGTTCCAATGCCAAGCAATTGCAATTACTGGATAACTGTTAGAGTGGAAGTCTAGATCATCATAATAATGGTTTAGGCTAGAAATTGCAAATAGGAGTGATATTGACTGACTTCACAGCAATATGGCACTTCATCAAGAGAGGATTGTGGGAGTTCTGACAACCATTTGGATCTGAGCAGAGAAACGTCACCGTTGGCGTGATTAGCACTCCCAGTTTACCAGCTTTCAGGTAGTTATGTCTGCTTTTCATAGGAATGTATTGCTATTGATCATATAGTAAGTTTCATATGCAGTATATAAAAGCATTAATTTACATTAATCCCATTGCTCATATGTTTTTACTTTTGATCCCATAAGTCAGTTTATATGCTGAACTATGTATTCACAGTTAGTGCCAGGCCAAGACAATGGACACTCACAAATCCTCAAGACATAAATATATTTCTAACATTTTAAATGTCGTACTTGAAAAAAATGTAAAAATAAATATATTATATATATAACAGACTTTATTAGGAAACCATACTGAATTTACTGCGCTATAATGAGAATTCTCAGTGCCTCCCCATGAATAGTCCAAACTTTATACAGACTTTTTAAATTAAGTCCACTCATAACACACATTAAAAACAAATGTTATCAAATATACAGCCTGGACAAATATTTTTATTGACATTACATTTTAAGGCAGGCTTAAATTTC
Organism: Mixophyes fleayi; assembly: GCF_038048845.1. NCBI lineage: Eukaryota > Metazoa > Chordata > Amphibia > Anura > Limnodynastidae > Mixophyes > Mixophyes fleayi. Next base: position 69,124,147 of record NC_134406.1, read on the forward strand.
ACTAGTGTATCCCAACCAAAATAACACATATCTTTAGGATCTACTAAGCGCTAGAGGCTAAATTAAAATCTCCAGGCTGACCCTCTTTTCTGGATAAAAATGCAAAAAACATGTCTAACCTCCCAAGCATTGCTCTTGCAAGGCTCCCACCTTTATATAGGTAGATCATTTGTATTGAATTTTACCCCGCTGGCCTGTGCACAATTGGAAAAAACAGCGTTCTCCCTAAAACAGTAGTGCAATGTACAGTTGTGAGCTGCTTGGACAATAGTGCATAGACAAGATTTGCTTATGTTGTGCATAGCACATTCAGGTGCCACAAGTACAGTACCTCTACTAATGCATACATATTAATAATAATAGCCAAGCACAGTGGTTCCCAAAGTGTGTTTTCACAGGGGTGCCGCGGCCAGGGGACAAAAAAAACAAAAAACAACTTGCAAATCCGGCGGCACCCAGCATGCTCCTCTTTCCTCACTTCTCACTGAATGTCGGGCGTGACATCATCACCCCCGACGTATTCAGTGAGAAGCAGCAGGAGAGAGGAGGATGCTGGGTTGCGGGCGCCGCCGCATTGGTAAGAAGAAAGAAGAGAAAACAGAAGAAATAAAAGAAAGAAGGCCAAGTATGGTGAGTAAAGAAACCGAGGGGAAGGTGAAAGGTAACAGCAATGGAGGGGCAAAAGAATGAAGGAGGAGGCATAGTGAGGATGAAGAGGGGCAGACAGTGTGTGGATGAAGAGGGGCAGACAGTGTGTGGATGAAGAGGGGCAGACAGTGTGTGGATGAAGAGGGGCAGACAGTGTGTGGATGAAGAGTGGCAGACAGTGTGAGGATGAAGAGGGGCACAGAGTGATGATTTTTGTACATGTTTTATTTTGTTTGATCTTATTCCTATTAATATTAGCTGTAACTTATTCTTTGACAGAAATATATTTGAAAAAAATATATAAAAATATTCTTTTCCCTTGGATTTATGTGTATTATTTTTGCAAACAACTTACTAAGTATTTCTGTCCTGACCTAAATCCTTTTTACGTTATTTTGAGTCACATACTTAAAAAACAGGACTGCTCAATAATTATTTTGGACGGGTTCCTTTTAAAAAATGATGGAGACTCTAAGGGTGCCGCGAACTGAAAAAGTTTGGGAACCACTGGTCTGATTGATGAATCCTTATATGTCAATGTGCACAGCAGGAACAGTAAAAGTGACGGATTTGTGCCAAACAGACATAAGAAAAGAGTCAATTTACTAGGGATGAGCGCACTCGGATTTCTGAAATCCGAGCCCACCCGAACGTTGCGGATCCGAGTCGGATCCGAGACAGATCCGGGTATTGGCGCCAAATTCAAAAGTGAAACTGAGGCTCTGACTCATAATCCCGTTGTCGGATCTCGCGATACTCGGATCCTATAAATTCCCCGCTAGTCGCCGCCATCTTCACTCGGGCATTGATCAGGGTAGAGGGAGGGTGTGTTAGGTGGTCCTCTGTGCTGTTTAGTTCTGTGCTGTTTAGTTCTGTGCTGTTTAGTTCTGTGCTGTTTAGTGCTGTGCTGTGCTGTGCTGTGCTGTTTAGTGCTGTGCTGTGCTGTGCTGTGCTGTGCTGTTTAGTGCTGTGCTGTGCTGTGCTGTGCTGTGCTGTGCTGTGCTGTGCTGTGCTGTGCTGTGCTGTGCTGTGTTCTGCAGTATCAGTCCAGTGGTGCTGTGTGCTGTGCTCTGTCCTTCTGAGGTCAGTGGTGCTGCTGGGTCCTGTGCTGTGTCCTGTTCAGTCCAGTGGTGCTGTGTCCTGTGCTCTGTGCTTCTAAGGGCATAGTTATTTCCCCAATATTCCCCTGTGTTTAAAAAAATAAAAAAAAGTTTTTTTAAAAAATACCAAAAACTACTTTAATATTTTTTAATTACCAGAAAATTTGCACAACCAATCCTGCAGTATAAGCCCATTGGTACTGCAATATTACCAAGTTCACACATTCAGCAGTAAAAGTCCAGTGGTACTGCAATATTACAAAGTTTACACATTCTGCAGTATCAGTCCAGTGGTGCTGTGTCCTGTGCTCTGTCCTGCTGAGTTCCGTAGTGCTGCTGGGTCCTGTGCCGTGTCCTGTTCAGTCCAGTGGTGCTGTGTCCTGTGCTCTGTGCTTCTAAGGGCATAGTTATTTCCCCATTATTCCCAAGTTTTTAAAAAATAAAAAAAAAGTAAAAAATAATAAAAATTTTTTTAAAAAAAAAATATATAATAATTATAACCAAATTTGCAAAACCAATCCAGCATTATAAGTCCATTGGTACTGCAATATTACCAAGTTCACACATTCTGCAGTATCAGTCCAGTGGTGCTGTGTCCTGTGCTCTGTCCTGCTGAGTTCCGTAGTGCTGCTGGGTCCTGTGTCGTGTCCTGTTCAGTCCAGTGGTGCTGTGTCCTGTGCTCTGTGCTTCTAAGGGCATAGTTATTTCCCCACTATTCCCAAGTTTTTTAAAAATAAAAAAAAAGTAAAAAAAAATAAAAAATTTAAAAAAAAAAAAATATATAATAATTATAACCAAATTTGCAAAACCAATCCAGCAGTATAAGTCCATTGGTACTGCAATATTACCAAGTTCACACATTCTGCAGTATCTTGTGCTACATATAATGGAGACCAAAAATTTGGAGGATAAAGTAGGGAAAGATCAAGACCCACTTCCTCCTAATGCTGAAGCTGCTGCCACTAGTCATGACATAGACGATGAAATGCCATCAACGTCGTCTTCCAAGCCCGATGCCCAATCTCGTAGTACCGGGCATGTAAAATCCAAAAAGCCCAAGTTAAGAAAAAGTAGCAAAAAGAGAAACTTAAAATCATCTGAGGAGAAACGTAAAGTTGCCAATATGCCATTTACGACACGGAGTGGCAAGGAACGGCTTAGGCCCTGGCCCGTGTTCATGACTAGTGGTTCAGCTTCACCCACGGATCTTAGCCCTCCTCCTCCTCCCCCCCCCTACAAAAAATTGAAGAGAGTTATGCTGTCAGCAACAAAACAGCAAACAACTCTGCCTTCTAAAGAGAAATTATCACAAATCCCCAAGGCGAGTCCAAGGGTGTTGGTGGTTGTCAAGCCTGACCTTCCCATCACTGTACGGGAAGAGGTGGCTCGGGAGGAGGCTATTGATGATGTAGCTGGCGCTGTGGAGGAACTTGATGATGAGGATGGTGATGTGGTTATTGTAAATGAGGCACCAGGGGGGGAAACAGCTGATGTCCATGGGATGAAAAAGCCCATCGTCATGCCTGGTCAGAAGACCAAAAAATGCACCTCTTCGGTCTGGAGTTATTTTTATCCAAATCCAGACAACCAATGTATGGCAATATGTAGCTTATGTAAAGCTCAAATAAGCAGGGGTAAGGATCTTGCCCACCTAGGAACATCCTCCCTTATACGTCACCTGAATAACCTTCATAGTTCAGTGGTTAGTTCAGGAACTGGGGCTAGGACCCTCATCGGTACAGGGACACCTAAATCCCGTGGTCCAGTTGGATACACACCAGCAACACCCTCCTCGTCAACTTCCTCCACAATCTCCATCAGATTCAGTCCTGCAGCCCAAGTCAGCAGCCAGACTGAGTCCTCCTCAATACGGGATTCATCCGAGGAATCCTGCAGCGGTACGCCTACTACTGCCACTGCTGCTGTTGCTGCTGTTAGTCGGTCATCTTCCCAGAGGGGAAGTCGTAAGACCGCTAAGTCTTTCACCAAACAATTGACCGTCCAACAGTCGTTTGCCATGACCACCAAATACGATAGTAGTCACCCTATTGCAAAGCGTATAACTGCGGCTGTAACTGCAATGTTGGTGTTAGACGTGCGCCCGGTGTCCGCCATCAGTGGAGTGGGATTTAGAGGGTTGATGGAGGTATTGTGGCCCCGGTATCAAATTGGGTACAGGGGCCACCCCACTATGCAGTCTAGATACTTGTTTGGTGGAATTCCGACACGTGGAGGGTTTTTAAATTATATTGTGGCCTCGGTACCAAATTGTGTACCGGGGCCACCACACTACGCAGTCAAGATACTTGTTTGGTGGAATTCAGACCAGTTGAGGGTTTTATTATTATATTGTGTGGACCACTCTATCTATACCACACTACAACTCTATACCACTCTATTTCCTACTTTAATTCTATTTAATTCTATTTCCTACTTTAATTCTATTACTAATTAATTGCCATAAAGAGGAACAAAAAAAACCAATTTTACCAAAAGTATAATATGACTTAGACTTACAAACACTACACTTTAAAGATCGTGCCTTTAAATGAAAAAGTCAGTCTTCATTGCACGACTATGTGCAACAGGGACATTTTTTTGGGTTTACAAAGTCAAACAATAACACTACGACCCTGTCTGTCTGGGGTCTGTCAATGACGAATTGTCTGGAGCATGTTTGGAGGAGGTATTGTGGCCCCGGTATCAAATTGGGTACCGGGGCCACCCCACTATGCAGTCCAGATACTTGTTTGGTGGAATTCCGACACGTGGAGGGTTTTTAAATTATATTGTGGCCTCGGTACCAAATTGTGTACCGGGGCCACCACACTACGCAGTCAAGATAGATAGATGCGTATTGCGTATCATAGATAAAGTACATTCAGTGGTGTGGGGCAAATTGAAAAATATTCCAAATGCACTGACATTATCAAAAACAAGAGGTTGTCACACGCTAAAACTCCAACATGTATATGATGGAGAGGATGGAGGAGCAGCCGTATGTGTAGTGTAATGCAGATCTGTTGAAGGTTTTTTATATATTTTATTGTGGTGCCCAGTGCCCACTCCTCTACGCAGTCCAGATACATTTATTGGTGCGAATCATAAAAGTTCAGGGTTTTTAATATATATTGTGGTGACCCACTCCTCTACGCAGTCCAGGTACATTTATTGGTGCGAATCATAAAAGTTCAGGGTTTTTAATATATATTGTGGTGACCCACTCCTCTACGCAGTCCAGGTACATTTATTGGTGCGAATCATAAAAGTTCAGGGTTTTTAATAGATATTGTGGTGACCCACTCCTCTACGCAGTCCAGATACATTTATTGGTGCGAATCATAAAAGTTCAGGGTTTTTAATATATATTGTGGTGACCCACTCCTCTACGCAGTCCAGGTACATTTATTGGTGCGAATCATAAAAGTTCAGGGTTTTTAATATATATTGTGGTGACCCACTCCTCTACGCAGTCCAGGTACATTTATTGGTGCGAATCATAAAAGTTCAGGGTTTTTAATAGATATTGTGGTGACCCACTCCTCTACGCAGTCCAGGTACATTTATTGGTGCGAATCATAAAAGTTCAGGGTTTTTAATATATATTGTGGTGACCCACTCCTCTACGCAGTCCAGGTACATTTATTGGTGCGATTCATAAAAGTTCAGGGTTTTTAATATATATTGTGGTGACCCACTCCTCTACGCAGTCCAGGTACATTTATTGGTGCGAATCATAAAAGTTCAGGGTTTTTAATAGATATTGTGGTGACCCACTCCTCTACGCAGTCCAGGTACAATTATTGGTGCGAATCATAAAAGTTCAGGGTTTTTAAGATATTGTGGTGACCCACTCCTCTACGCAGTCCAGGTACAATTATTGGTGCGAATCATAAAAGTTCAGGGTTTTTAATATATATTGTGGTGACCCACTCCTCTACGCAGTCCAGAAAGATACCTTGTTGCAACGTTTTGGACTAATAACTATATTGTGAGGTGTTCACAATACACTGTAAATTAGTGGAAATGCTTGTTATTGAATGTTATTGAGGTTAATAATAGCCTAGGAGTGAAAATAAGCCCAAAAACTTGATTTTTAAACTTTTTATGTTTTTTTCAAAAAAAATCCGAATCCAATACCTTAAATCCGAACTGAGACCTTTCGTCAAGTGTTTTGCGAGACAAATCCGAACCTCAAAAATAACGAAAATCCGGATCCAAAACACAAAACACGAGACCTCAAAAGTCGCCGGTGCACATCCCTACAATTTACCAGTAAGAAGGAGTTGTCCTTGTTAGCCAGGCCTACACTTACACGGGTGCTTTTCCATCTACAACATCTCATCAAATAATTTATTTTCAGTTCCAGTTATACCCATATAAATAGGTAACATTTTAAACCCCTCATTTTATTTTACTACCATAAATTATAGCAAATATTTCCTTAGAAAAAAAAAAACACAGGTTAAAAAATTCCAATATAATACCTTGGGGGTCTGTACATGTGTATCCCATGATATATGTTGTTTGAGAAATTCTTGCATATGTTTGTACAACTGTGGCTGACAGACATCTTGGTCTAAATAAAGATTATACAAAATTAATGTGAATTAAGTAGATGGTATGAATTTGCATATACTATGAGAAACTTAGCTCAATTATTGCAAATCCATTATTTTTCATTTTTTTTAAACTCTTTATTTAAAGAGGAAACAACAGGAAAGACACAATCAACAGGTTTGACATTAAAATCTTAATATTCAAGATGTCTCCTCTATGTTTTATACTTTTATAATATGGGGAATGGAGGTGAGGGGAGGGGGAAAGAGGAAGGAGGGATGGGAGGTAGAAAGGCACAAGTACTGTTAACAATATTGTTGATAAATAATAACCAAACTTGGAACATTGCTAGGAAAAGCTAAGCCACACGGCTACATTGGCTACCAAAAAGAAAACTAGCATACAAACATTACTCACCGGCAGCGCGCCATATCCAGCCAGAGGGATCCGGAGGTGGCCCAAGAGCTATATTCCATCAGCAGGAGGGGGAGCCATACTGGAAAGGCAGCTACGGCTTTCTAGAAAAAACCACGGGGGCCCACACCTTATCGAAATTATATGATTTATTATTTTTCATTTTTAGACTCTGCAAACTGGTATGGTACCAATGGATTGTCCAAAAGCAAAACCTATATTCTAAAAGGATTGAGGCCTCTGTTTGGTAACTGCAGTGGTGTGGTCACGACATACTGTGCTGCTTGTTGAGACCTTTTAGCCAACTTCATATTGCTGGAAAAGGTTCTATTTAAGTGATGTTTAGATTCAACAGGGCTGGCAGTAATCAAGCCTGATTGTGGGTAGTCTAACTAGTCTAACCAATTTTTCAATTTGGTTCATTATTTGAATGAGTATCTAAGGAGGCAATTAGTATTTCGCACAGGGCAAGTTTGCGTTGGATAAGTGTTTTTATTCAATAAATGAATATGGCCATTTATTTTCATTTATTTTGTTTCAAGATCTAAAACAATTAAGTGTGACAAATATGCAAAAATAGAAGATATCAGAAAGGGGCAAAAACTTCCACACCACTGTATAAAACTAATAAGTTTAACATATGTAGTTGAAAAGTGTTTGAGCGTTTGTTAAGGAGCCACATTCGAGATTACATTCTAGAAAATGGTCACCAGTTGCCAGCATGGATTTATGTATGAGCAATCTTGTCAAACTTAATCGAACAGGAAATTGGACACAGGGGAGCTCATGTGGAGTTAAATGTATGGTGCGATGATGATGATGCCTATCGACACCAATACATATCCCTTCTTATTGGCTTATTGTACTTAATTCATTAGCATGGCAGCAATTTTATATAAAGTCGCTGTTCTCTCTTTGCGTTTATTCATTGACGTATCTGTTTGGACTACAGCAGAGAAGAAGATTCCTGTTTGATTCTTAAAGCTGTAAACAACGGATATGAAGATGTTTGTATTTCATTATATTTTACAGTGCATCCGGAAAGTATTCACAGCGCTTCAATTTTCCACATTTTGTTATGTTACAGCCTTATTCCAAAATGAAATAAATTCCTTTTCCCCCTCAAAATTCTAAACACAATACCGCATAATGACAACGTGAAAAACGTGTTTGTTTTTTTTTTGTTTTTGCGATTTTTAAAAAAATACAAAACCAAGAAATCACATGTGCATAAGTATTCACAGCCTTTGCCATGAAGCTCAAAATTGAGCTCAGGTGCTTCCTGTTTCCACTGATCATCCTTGAAATGTTCTTACAGCTTAATTGAAATCCACCTGTGGTAAATTCAGTTGATTGGACATGATATGCAAAGGCACACACCTGTCTATACAAGGTCCCACTCTTGACAGTGCATGTCGGAGCACAAACCAAGCATGAAGTCAAAGGAATTGTCTGTAGACCTCCGAGACAGGATTGTCTCGAGGCACAAATCTGTGGAAGGGTACAGAAAAATATCTGCTTCTTTGAAGGTTCCAATGAGCACAGTGGCCTCCATCATCCGTAAATGGAAGAAGTTCGGAACCACCAGGACTCTTCCTAGAGCTGGCCGGCCATCTAAAGTGAGCGAACGGGGGAGAAGGGCCCTAGTCAGGGATGTGACCAAGAACCCGATGGTCAGTCTGTTTGAGGTAAAGCATTCCTCTGTGGAGAGAGGAGAACCTTCCAGAAGGACAACCATCTCTGCAGCAATCCACCAATCAGGCCTGTATGGTAGAGGGGCCAGATGGAAACCACTCCATAGTAAAAAGCACATGGCAGGCCACCTGAAGTTTGCCAACCTGAAAGACTCTCAGACCATGAGAAACAAAATTTTCTGGTCTGATGAGACAAAGATTGAACTGGCGTGAATGCCAGGCGTCATGTTTGGAGGAAACCAGGCACCGCTCATCACCAGGCTAATACCATCCCTACAGTGAAGCATGGTGGTGGCAGCATCATGCTTTGGGGATGTTTTTCAGCAGCAGGAACTGGTAGACTAGTCAGGATAGAGGGAAAGATGAATGCAGCAATGTACAGAGACATCCTGGATGAAAACCTGCTCCAGAGCACTCTTGACCTCAGACTGGGGCGACAGTTCATCTTTCAGCAGGACAACGACCCTAAGCACACAGCCAAGATATCAAAGGAGTGGGCCAGCCAGAGCCCAGACTTGAATCCGATTGAACATCTCTGGAGAGATCTGAAAATGGCTGTGCACCGCTGCTTCCCATCCAACTTGATGGTGCTTGAGAGGTGGTGTTAAGAGAAATGGGCAACACTGCCGAAAGATAGGTGTGCCAAGCTTGTGGTATCATATTCAAAAAGACTTGAGGCTGTAATTGCTGCCAAAGGTGCATCAACAGACTATTGAGCAAAGGCTGGGAATACTTATGTACATGTGATTTCTTAGTTTTATATTCTTAATTTGCAAAAATCTGAAAAAAACTTTTTACACGTTGTCATTATGGGATATTGTGTGTAGAATTTTGAGGGTAAAAGCAATTTATTCCATTTGGAATAAGGCTGCAACATAACAAAATGTGGTAAAAGTGAAGCGCTGTAAATACTTTCTGGATGCACTGTATATTAAAAATGTGACTTTTGCATTTATCAATAGCTATCAAGGCAATATTCTCTATTGTTCATATGACACTTAATTACATTATTATATAATAATGTATAAATAATTATGTACAAGTTACAACATATAGTATAGTGTAATTAGGTATTGTGACAGCCATACCAGATGGCAGATGAGGTTCAAAGTGGATACTTCTAAGTTATTTTGGAACTAAAAATATGCATACAGCTATCATCTATAACAGATTAAGAAAATATTGTTCCACTTAGGGTGTACTAAGTGGAACACTACTTTTTAAATCCATGTTAAATAATTATATATTTGTCGATCATAGACTGAGAGCCTTCATATGTGCAGCAAATATGTGGAATAAGCCAGAGTTCCAGGTTTATAAACATACATGTAGTACGTGAGAAAGAGCTCTGAATAGATTAATGCGCATATTTGAAGCATTATGCACATTTCCTTATTCTGGATTGACAAGTGCTGAAATGAAGTAGGTTATGATACCTACATCCTTGAATTGCATTGTCAGATGTGCATTAGTTGTAACATGGAAGTGTTTACCTGCTGTAGCTAATGGATATCTTTTACGATGCATGTTTTTCCCTAACACTTGTGAAAGGGCTCTTAGCAGTAGCATGCAATGCCAATCTGCTGCATCCAGTGACAGCAGGAGAAGCAGCACAGTGGTTAGTGTTGCTAAGGCCATGAGTTTGTTTATGACCAGGAACCTGTCAGTGTGGAGTTTGTATGTTCTTCCCATGTTTGCGTTGGTTTTCTCCAGGTGCTCCAATTTCCTCACATACTCCAAAGACCTAGTTTACCTAGTGTGGGTGTTCATATGTTAGGGACTATAGATTGTATGTTCCACTGCTGTGACTGATTACTCATTCTCTGAAAAGCATTGTGCAATGTTTATGCATTATATAAATAACTGTTAATGAATAATTAACATCAAAAGAGAAAATAATAATTGTGTCCATTTATAAGACACTGGACAGGCCTCACTTGAAATATCCAGTTACACTTTAAAGACCAAGGGCTAGATTTACTAAGCTGCGGGTTTGAAAAAGTGGGGATGTTGCCTATAGCAACCAATCAGATTCTAGCTTTTATTTATTTAGTGCTTTCTACAAAACAACAGCTATAATCTGATTGGTTGCTATAGGCAACATCCCCACTTTTTCAAATCCGCAGCTTAGTAAATCTAGCCCCAAGTCACAATAAAGGAGTCCTAGAGCTGAAGTACACAGAGGGGTAATAAAATTAATAAAGGATATGGAAGTTCTCAGGGTCACATCAGATGTATTTACATTAAAGAAGAAAGCATTGAGGAGGAAACGATAGCTTTGTAGCAAATAATGGTCCATACTGAAAATTCTGTGTTAACCTGTTCAGTTTATGGCCCCTTATGGCTTAAAGAAGAGAGATTTAATCTCCAGCTATGAAAAAGTTTTTTACTATAAGATCTTATATCCAGCTGTTTTATTTTTGTGTATTATGCTACTATCTAGTGGTGTTTCTTGTGTTTGGTACCGTTGCATTTTTCAGAATACTGTTTGCTCCATTCAGTGCTTTTAACACATGATCAACACATGGAGGTCAATGGAGTAACCTCCAATGACCTCTCAAACGAAAATAAATCATCCAAAGGTGACATGCAGTTTCACACACATTTGAACTTGCTTTTTTAAACACAAATAACATGAAATAAAATGTCAGTGGGTTACCCAGCCTAAGAGCCATGAAATTGTGGTATGTACTTCCACAAGAACTGGTATTGAGAGACACTGTAGACGTTTGTAGAAAATAGGACCATGTTTTATAGTGAGTGATAGTGATAAAAACATCTTTTTTACATAAATATACAAATGAAATTGAGCAAAAAAAAAAGCAGCAGTTCCAGTTTTGCAAATTATTGTTTAGATAAATGCTTTGGCCTGTCTGTTATTGTAAATGGAGTCCCTTGGGGGCTTTTATTGTTAAGGCCTTTGCTCTTGTGTCATGTTGTGAAAGAAATAATTGCACTTTAAAATATGAATCTCCACCTATGTTTCTAGAGCTATCTAGTTATTAAATAAATGTTATTGTCACACTTCAAAGTAAGTCACAGCAATGGAGTCCGGAATGTGATGAAGTATAAAGGTGTTTATTGCTCAGAAAATACAGGTAAATGGTACGAACCCAATATAGCTGAAACTGCACAGGGAATATTGCAGACACATGTAGAAAGGTAGTGGAGAGAGATCCGGAGAAGTGGTATAGCAGCAGAATGTGAAGACCAAGGCACAGGAGCAGCAGGGAAAACAAACCATATGAAAGCAGTGAAACAACAATGACCAGCAAGGTATATTGGGAGTGACAGGTATAAGTAGTGAGGCAATCGGGTGTTGGTGATAATTAGGGCAGCAAGGTAACTCCTATTAGTAGGAAGAAACAAGCACAATAGCACCACCTCTAGTAGATAGGAGGTACTGCAGGAGAACAGTCAATGAGCACAATAATAAAGTTCAATAAATCCCAGAGGCAGGAGCTGCCGAGGTGAAGTAACTGATGATGCTGCGGGGAAGCGAGGCAGATCCTGACAGTTATAAATAAAACCAAGGAAAAAGTTATCTTTTCATATTTTTGTTTCAGTTTTCTCTTTATAACAAATAAAAATGTATGTATGCTACCAAAAGAACGTCTAGAGTGGCCTGAATACTTTTCACTTGTACATGAAGCAATTGAAAAGTTATTATTTGTTTTATTGACAAATTAGTGAATTTATTTGTGGTAACAAAGGTATAAAATAATCTGCCAAGAATGCTCTCCAATGTTTGATAGATTCACCTGTCTCACCTCATATGAGGGACTAGTACTATAATAAGTCCATCTTTACAGTCATTTTCCTCCTTTCAATTATAACTACCCACCCAATGGTCAATTTTGCAAATAGAAGTGGTTGAGCCTACTTGTTTAGTTGGTTATACTACACTGTATAACACCATATAACTGTACATGCAAGTCCCAGGGCAGCACGGTGGCCTAGTGGTTAGCACTTCTGCCTCACAGCACTGGGGTCATGAGTTTGTTTTCCGACCATGGCCTTATCTGTGTGGAGTTTGTATGTTCTCCCCGTGTTTGCGTGGGTTTCCTCTGGGTGCTCCGGTTTCTTCCCACACTCCAAAAACATACTGGTAGGTTAATTGGCTGCTATCAAAATTGACCCTAGTCTCTCTCTGTCTGTCTCCCTTCTCTGTCTGTTTGTCTCCCTCTCTGTCTCTCTGTCTGTGTGTGAATATGTCTACATTAGGGAATTTAGACTGTAAGCTCCAATGGGGCAGGGACTGATGTGAATGAGTTCTCTGTACAGCGCTGCGGAATTAGTGGCACTATATAAATAAATGATGATGATGATGTCCCCCCTTTCCCGCTTAAGACCTGGCCTTGAAAACAGAAGATTATTTTCCTAAATGTCGTATTAAATTCTGCAAGATAGTGCGTCTAACCATCTAAACTAGTTACCCAACTAAACCGTCTATTTCTGTTTACCACACATTGGTGGAGGGGGGTCCACATTTCCGGCTGCTGCTGAAGAGCGATCACATGGGAATTCTTAATCAAGGAAAAGCAAAGTTGCAAAATTGAACCCTGAGTACAGCATGCACTACTTGCTCTCTGACATTTTCTTATGGTAACAACAACTTTTATGTTGTTAGCTAAATGAACTGTCTGTTATGCTGAGATACTTAAAACAACTGGGTTAAATATGCTATGTTGTTTTTCCAGGACGAGAACAAAGTTCCAGCTCATATAATCCTGTTTCAGCAAGGCACATAAAGTCACTTTTAAATTGGTCTGTATTGTCCAGCAGCAATAACATATGTTTTCTCATAGTCCCTTGACATAAAATATAAAGACAGGAAGCCAACTATACAAACAATAAAATGCATTTAGCCCAGATTTACTTCTGTGAAATGTAACAGTCTGGGTGGTCATAACTCTACATTATGCAGTATTATGCCTGTATCAACAGGATTAACGGACACCTCTGGGAAGAGAGGGACAATTCTCTAAGCAAAAATATAGAAATGAGCAGCTTTCAAGCAGATGTACAGTAATGCGTTTCACCTCTGCTGGTCAGAAAACAAATTTGTCCTCATTCAAGCTTATAACAAAAGCACCTGGGAGTGATGTGCTGCTCACAATCTCAGTAATTTAGCAGTTAGAGTGACAAATGACTGGCGTCTATATGGGAAATACAAATAATAAAAATGCACATTATGTACCGCTCTTGTTTTCCCCGCCCCCTGTCCCATGGTGATCAGGCAGCTCTTGGTGATATTCTATCGCCTACATGAGGAAGTATTTACGGGCAGGGCCATCTTTTCCATTGGGCACGATGGGCAGGTGCCCGGGGCCCCACAGGCAAGGGGGCTCCATAGACAGGGCTCTTAAGTAAAATAAATAATCCTGCAAAAAAAAAAAAAATAATCCTGCAAATATATCCTATCTATCTATCTATCTATCTATCTATATATATATATATATATATATATATATATATATATATATATATATATATATGATACACATAGGTAGGGGCCCCGCTGCACTGCTTTGCCCGTGGGCCCATAATGTTGTTAAGGTGGCCGTGGTTACGGGAACCTATAATGGACAATGTTTTAAAGAAGTGCTGTTCTTACTGATATTGCCTATTCGGAGACACAAAGGGTATTTATGAACTGTAAACTATACAGCCCTGCAACGCCTCTTCATGTCCGCAGATACACCCGATTGTCCAACCACCACAGTCCAACCAGTTCTTAACACTGCTGCCGGAAAATAAATCTGCTGCTTTTGCATTTTTTTGTGGACACTCTTTAAAACGCATGTGGCAGAAACAGTAACACGTCACATCTTAGCCCAAACTATTTTCACTTTAGGACCACACCCTCCATCGATTGAATTGTATCCATTTCTCTCCTAAAATAACACCCAGTTTAGCTTTAGTTATGTATTAAATTAATCATGAGTCAGCAGAACTGTCTTTGTTTAAAGTTTAATTTGTGTTTGAAGGTTTTATTACATTAGTGGTAGTGTGCCTAGAAATGTCACAAATCTGCTACTGCAATGTGAAAAATGGGCAGATTAGATGGGCCAAGCGGTTATTATCTACTGTCAAGTTCTGTGGAAAAAAAATGCATGGAAGAAGGTAAACCCGAGCAGAGGGTGAGGAAATGCACATCTGTAATTGCTTTCGTTATGAGACGTATAAAGTGCCATGGTTGAAAGATGGCGGCACAGGGATGTGAATTGTAGATTCTGAGAATAAAAGTTTTGGCCACTTAAACTTTTAAGAACTTTAAGCATGCTTCAAACAACACCCAGTATAGGTTTCTGTATATTATAGGTTTTTGTTACAAATTGTGCCTTGCTTTTATTTTTGAGCAAACATGCCCATTTTATGAGGAAGTGCATGGCTTAGCAGGCCCAGATGGTGACAAAATGTAGCATCTTCAGATGGGATGAAATAGGGAGGTCATGGCATTCCTTGCTAGATGCAGGCACATGTGAGATATTTAAATGAGAAGGGGTTGAGAGAGCACATTTACAATTTCCCTATTGCGAAGTGCTACGAAAGCTGCTGGCACTATATAAATACATGGGGCCTGATTCATTAAGGAGCTTAAATTAAGAAGTTTCTTATTTAAGTCTCCTGGACAAAACCATGTTACAATGCAAGGGGTGAAATGTAGTTTTCTGTTTTGCACATAAGTTAAATACTGAATATTTTTTCATGTAGCACACAAATACTTGATAGCTTATTTGTACACTGAAATTTAAAGTTGATATTTGTGTGCTATATGAAAAAACAGTCAGTATTTAACTTATGTGCAAAACGGAAAACTAATTTTCACCCCTTGCATTGTAACATGGTTTTGTCCAGGAGACTTAAATAAGAAACTTCTTCATTTAAGTTCATTAATTAATCAGGCCCATGATGATGATGACGATGGGGTAGCAGATCTGATTTATATTCTGAAAAAATGGAAGATACTACTACCCTCCAGTCACACCCTCACCACTGTGTTCCCATATGTGTAGAATTTATCCCGTTTACTATTCACTACAAATGCCACATATTGAAAGCTGCCGTGAACAAAATGCTGGAACATTTCACAGGTGATTTGTGCTTTTTGTCTGAGCCCCTGAAAAGCAGCCCCAGAATCTGTCCCCCCAATCCCGGCAGACTCTGGAGGAATCCTGAACTGAAAGTTGCAGAAAACGGGTGCCTGGAGATGAAGCATAAACATTTGTTTTTCGTGACTGTTTTCCCATACAATACATAAAAATTTGTTTTGTGCGGAGAACCACTTTAAGTAAAAGAAAAGCTGCTACATTCTAATGGAAATAATCTACTTCTGTATTCCAAATGAAGACAACTGGAGATATATATAATTGGATTGCAGAGGTACTGTGTGAACACTGCTGGCATTGGTAATTGTGTCTAGGCATCAGTAATGAAGAGTGTAACCTTAATTATCTGTTTACCTCACTTTTTATTTCCTTCTTAATTAAACTGAAGTAAACACTGTGGGAAAAACATTTAAAAAAACACCACGCGGTGGATTTTTGTATCCACTTAACTATCAGCAAATAATAAGTAAATGCATGAATCATGTTTACATCTGTTCAATGTCAGGGGCAAACAAAAACATTTTTATTAACCACATTTATCCAATCCAAAAAGATGCTTAATTGTCATTTATTAAAGTTATTTGTTGTACCTTACAGAAACCTAGCTAATTAGTATGTAATTAGTAGGTCTTATTTTAAATAATATCAGAAGCTTGATAACCCACATTTTCATAATTTCCTCTTGTGACTTCTGATCCAGAAAAGCTTGCAGGTACATAATATTATGTGACTTAAAGAATATGAATTGGTAAAAATATATTCTGAATTTATTGCTACCAGATCTATAGCTATTTTGCTTTTATATGTGTCTGCTGCAGATGTTTGCCTGATGCAATTGCAATTTTATGTGCAAAATAAACAGGATCCACCTACTTGTGTCACATGACTCCTTGTTAACATTGGAAAGTAACAAAAAAGGTAGTGTAACATGCACAGCTGTGGTTGGTTGTGGCAGTGGATCCTGGATTTCCCTCCTTATTCAATGGCAGTAACCCCAAAGGAAATAAAAAAAAATTCCTAGGTTGACCTGTGCTTCTGTCACAGCAATGTACACCATAGGTTATCATCCAAAAACCAATTTCCTACTATAACAATAAAGCACAGCTTTGGTGTAAATAGCGCTCATGAAAAATAAATAAATAATCCCCCTCCTATTTCAAAATAGTGACTCAATACAATTTTCAACAAATACTACATTCATTGAACCAACTGACAATATGTTGAATTTCAAAGTAATGTCCAACAACCGTGTGAGCAATTGTGGAAAGTCTCTGGCATGGTGTGTTCTCTTGTTATGAATGTGATTTATTCCTCTTTCTTTCAGTGAAACTTGTACAATAAAACAACGAAAAACATCACAATGCCGGCTGCACCTTCCTTTGTATTCCATATTTTAAATGATCCACACTAAAACTCAATGTTTTATTAAAAGTACCAATAAGAAAAAGATAATTGTTACTTGTTTAGAATCTCTCATACTGACTCTGCCTTGGATAACATGTTTACCGCCTCTCTTTCATTTTGGGGAAGCACAATCAAACATTCACTCCCAATCAGGTGCAATGCAAATACTATCTGTTAATACATATTATTAAATGCTCACAGAATCAGTACATGTGAAATTCAGATAATATGCACGTGATCTGTACAGTCACAGGGTTTCCAGAATGAAAAACGTATCAATCAGTTACATAAAGAGAGGCTCCCTCTGTGTATTTTGAGCTGAAGACACGTTATCTTACTTGCAATAAAACCCACCAATTGCGGAGCTTCACTTTGGAGCTTTATAGGTAACATTTTTGACAACTGCTGAAAATTTCTGCTAATATGTTAAAATCACGTTATTTACAAATAAATTATTTGCTTAATATAGGGAATACCTATGTTGGTTATAGTTTTCGTGTACAGTGTGTGAGCAAACTTTGGGTGTTGTTTTTGCCTTCTCTTCACAGTTTTGAAGTTGCACCTATTGACAATTTCATCAGTGATGTCATAATTCACTCAATTATGTCACTGGACTCTAGGCTTTCCATTGTTGTATTGTGAGCGATTTGGAATAAAGGGATCATTTATATATATATCAACATGGCAATCTACCAGTTGGTGAGATCTACATGGAGTTCTCTACTGAATGGTGAGCTCTGCGGCAGAGCTCTATCCTGCCCTATTTCTGTGACAACTTTCCCTATATAACACCTTCATATAACACACATAAAGTTAAATGTTGAGGCAGATTTTTATGGCTTTATCTATATTTTTCTCCACTGCACAAATTCAAAGGGAAAGTAAAAACGGGTATGGTTAAAATACCACACACAAACGTCATGGGGGTGTATTTAAGTAGTGAAGAGACAGAATATCGGTGTAAAGGTCGACAAAAGATTCTTAACCACTTTTTATTATTTAACAAAAGTATAATGCTGAAGAAATCATAAATTTATCCGACATTGACTTCGTTATTGGGAGGTATCACTGTCCATTTACACGTCTATGGGGATAACAGCCTTAGGTCATTTATTAAGCTGTAAAAAGCTTTGAAAATCACATCATCCCAGGATAGTATTACTGGTCTTTTTCAATAGGATACAGTTGAAGCTTCTCCGGCTTCGCTGGATCCCTCTGGAATGAAAGTGCTATGTGCATATAAAATTCTCATTCACCGGCAGTTAGGCTGCCGGTGCAAGGAAATAAACTCTTCCTTGAGGATGGGTGGTCTATGCTGGCGATCCTGGAGCGGCCCCTGCATAGTAAATTGCAGCGGGGCTTTATTATGTAACACTGCAATTTGCAACGTCACATATTGGTGGTTACCACGCTAGGGTCATAAATATACCGCCTGGTATAGCACATTGTAACAGTGATGCTAAAGAATGAAATGACACAAATTGTGGATAAAAAAAACTTTCAAATGCTAAAAACTTTTTATTGCAACATTCACCAAGTAACCAAGAAGAGAAGTGATCAACTACTGAAACAATGGAGTTCAGTTTGTTTTATGGTAAAATGAAAGAAAACATTCCTCAGTGCTGTATGTCTCTGCATTGGAAATAATACAGAGTTAAGAATTTAACATAGAATTGGCAGAGTGACAGTGTTTTTCCTGCCTCCAATAAACTAAATATATTTCAAAGGACTATTATAAAACAGCTATTTTATCGTTTGTAAAAATATATTGGACACTACTCATGTTTACTGTATTTATCGACCAGAAATACTTTAGTAATGTTAGTTCATAAATTTCTCTCTCTTCCTTTCTTAATATGCACAAGTAGAATTTACCAGATGTATGTGTATGAGAAACAAATAACAGATGCAGCAGTCATGAAATTCTCTAAATACTGTGAAATAATATGCAGTTTTCAACAGACTTCTAAGTGTGACTGCAGAGAATGTTGAATGGATCAGTACTGGAAATGAATTTCATTATAGTTTTTTTTTATAGAAACACGATATGTTTTTGCACTGTAATAAAAATTAGACATGTGTAGTATCTGAATTTAATAAGTATAACCGCTGAAGACATACACAATATAAGACAATATATTCCTTAAAGTTTAAATGTACTTTTATTAAGATGTATAAACATGTAAATGGCAGTTTTCCAAAAACTACCTATGTCATATATATCATGTTTACTGTTTTCATCAGCTGCAAAATACATTTTTAACCCCTCACTGAGGCCTTTCTTACCCCTTGGCAGAGCCTACTTTGGCCCTTTTTGGGCCGGTCACATTTCAACATCAATATCAGTAATTTTTGTATGCAGTAACCACTGAAATTATAATTTTTTTTTTTTTTTTTAGCAATAGACTTTGAATTTTCAAAAAAAATACCATTAGTGCTTATACCTCCTGAGACGATAAAGAACATATATGCCAGCTGGCCAAAAATCGTGTATTTGCAAGAAAGTTAATTAAATCAAATGTCTGGCGTGTATGGCGTTACTGTCTGACAATCACCAGACAATAACTACTAAGGGGGGCATCATTTGAAAAAGGGGACTATACTCTTTCAAACGAGGGGTCCCTATCATTTCTTGGAGCCAGGATGGGGGAGATCTGGGCATTGCAACACCACTTCCCTAACCCTGGGCTGCTTAATGTTTTCTGTAGTGTAGGGTGTTATTGTCTGGTGATCACATGTGATAACTACAAAGGGACCACATCATTTGAAAGAGGACACTCACCTCTTTCCAAAAAAGGTTACCCCTGAATCTATTGAAGCCAGGATGGGGGGCATCTGGGTGTAGTTAACATTCCCCCTCCCTGGACTTCTTAATGCTTTTAGTAGTGTATAGTGTTATTGTCTGGTCATTACACATAACAAGACAATATAATCTAAGGAGCCACCTATTTTAAAGTGGGTGTCCCTTCTTTCAAACAAGGGTGCTGTTGAGTCTCTGTGTAACAGAGTGGATGCGATCTGGCAATTTTAGTGCCATGCGCTGGCTCTTCAGATTTTTTGTATAATGTAGGGGCTGAGCACCACCTGCTCTGTGATATCATTTGATGGCTCTTCCTGAGGACTCCACTCACAAAAAATACTGGTCCTGGAGAAGGAACTATTACTGGCCGCTTGAACCGTGGTAGAACAAGTAAAGTGACACCTTTGGTTCTTATGGCTGGAGTGAGATCACCTGTAACATAACATTTTAAAAAGAAGGATCAACTTTTAGTAAGGATACAAATAAGAGATTATTTATATTTTAATACAGATAAGTAAACAAATACCTGTTTACCATCATATGGATTAAAAACATCCCTGTGACAGTTTATTGCTGAAATGTTGGTATTGTTTTCTTTTTTAGCAATGTGCCAATCATATGACAATATTAAATGTTTTCAATATCTGGACCATGGTTATTTTACTGTGGTGTGATATAAACATTGCTCCCTGTTGATGCCAATGAAGAGAAGTCCCAGTTAATCTTGACTATGGTCCTTTTGAGCTGTAGTGTGTGGCTGGGTCATTTTTCTGGATTTTTTTTTTTCTGGGTTTTTCTTTTACTACGAGTTTTTCTTTTACTACGATGGATCAAGAAGGAAGAAGAATGTTTTTATTAAATAAAGTAGTGAACATGAGTTTTGTGCAGACTTTTTTGCAATTAAAGTTTTTTGTAAATTGTGACTGTCTTATTTGTTCACTTTTTTGGTATAATGTGGCAGATGACTTGAAAGCTCTGTACATTATACTGAACTGTAGGGTGTCAGTGTTGCCACTCAAAGGGAACTGGATTTTGTTACATACTCTTGTTCCCATAGGGGGTCGGTGAGAGCCCCAATGTTTATTATTGTATGGGGGGAGGGGTGTGCTCCTTTTTGCTGCCCCTCACCTCCCATAGAGTTGCCAGCCTGGCACTGACCAGGCTTGGTCTGGTTTTCTCTATATTATAGTGCCCCTTCGTCCGTCGTCTCCCCATTATAGTGAAAACCATGGGGTTGTTTGAGGATTCGGGGAGATTGCACTCTGGCTATTATTTCAGCACTGTGTATGGAAATGATCCATGCCAGATTTGAGGTACTTCAGTATTTAAGTCCTTTTGAGGAGGAGAAATGGCTGTTCAGGGTACTTAACACTCCTCAAAGTGTGCTCTCTACAACCTTTATATTATTACAATCATCTCAATCAGCATTAATTCCTCCAGAATCCTCCCCCCCCCCCCCCCCCACTCCTGCATGTGCAAACTTTTTCTTCTCGCAAATGCAGCCATGCTGTTCTGCAAACCTATACGCCCTGGCAGAATTTTAGGTGGACTTGCAGAAATCAGACACACAGCAGGCTCAAAGCTGCATTTCCACAGCAGAACTGCCTCATTGTGCTTTGTAAATGACCTCCACTGTATTTCAGTAGCACCATGCAGAGGTTTTGCTTACCATAGAGCTCAGCTATTTTAATTACAACAGTGGTTTATAGCTGCTTACATAGTGTGTTAAATGCAGCTAACTGCACCTCAGGTAACATGTTCTTGATTAGCTTAGTGAGTGAGCCCATGTGATCATTGAATAAAGTTAATAAAGACAAACTCAGAAGTATTCTGCAATCTTTCCTGATTTTCTGAGGTGGAAAATACTTGATGGAGCATTTAACTACGTTTTACAATAAAAATAGTGTTTTCTAGACATTAATATACAGCATTTGGCATGTATAAGGTTAAACATTAGATAGTTCAAGTCAAGGCCACTTGCTTCAGTATGACTTCACTTTGGCTGGGGTTTCCCTGTAATCCATTTAGCAAATTAAAGAGATTACTTTTATTGGTGCCATTATCTCCTATTCTCTTGCGGTTGAACCACTTAACCTGTGCTTAATTGAAAGAGATACAAAGGGTACAGTAACAAATACAATCAAATAAAAGGCGCAATAGGATCTGTAGACCAAACAAATGATCAGCACTAGGCTAACAATAGCAGATTAGAGGTGAGATCAATTAATTAGAAGCTATTGTTGGTGTTGGGTGACTGCCAAGCTTTCTAATAGCCTAAGCCATCATGTCGCTGTGTTTTGGTGGATTTTAATGACTGGGAGTTAATGTGTATATTAAAGTAATTACTTTCTTTAATAATTACTTTGTGCAACTGCAAGATGCAAGCCTAGGCGGGTATGTAGAGCTGTTTTGCATATATGATCATGTGGGATTAGAAGCAGAGTATCCGAGATCATTCATTGATATCTATTACTTATTTAATGACTGATGATCATGTTAGTGATATAAAATGACATGTTTTTTTCCGGATACCATGTGCCAGTCGTTCTTTGTTCTTAATTCTTCCTGTTTTGTGGCATCTCCTTACTTTCTTTGGAGAATAAGGATTGCCCCCCCCCACACACACACACACTCAAACCCTCTCCTTTGACTAAGTTAAAAATAGTAGAATAAGCATAAATTGTACATATGTAAAGTTAGGCAAATATACTAATAATGTTAATATCGTAATAACCATTCAACAACTACCTTCATTGTCACTCACACGGTAGGTTCCAGTTTAAACCCAGTTCTTAGAAAGATAATTCTATTTCAGTGTCTGCTGTATTTACTCTGATTCCCACAGTATAATAAGGTAATAATACATATTATATTAAGAAAGGATTTACACAAAGTCTCATTAAAGATAATGAGCCTGATTCATTAAGGAAAGTAAGGCAACAAAATGAGTAAGTTTTCTCCGGGACAAATCTTGTCAAAATGCAAGGGGTGCAAATTAGTTTATTATATTGCACATAAGTTAAATACTGGCTGTTTTTTAATATAGCACACACATTTTTGATAGATTTAATGTTACACTTACATTTAAAGTTAATCTAGGCATGCTGTACCCCAATTATAAATCTGCCATCACATTTTAAATTTACGACCCCCTCCAATGCAACACGGTTTTGCAAGGTGCAAAGTAACTCTTTTTTTTGCTTTCCTTAATGAATCAGGTCCATTATATAATGTTATTAACAACAGATATTTTCAGTAGCAGTGTTTACACATATAATAACACAGTGCAGAAAGTACATAAAATATATTGCATTGCCTACTTCAGCTGCTTTATCTACATATGAATGCACCTTTGTTATCTATATTACTTAGTAAACATGGTAGTACTATATCAGTCTGTCCCTGAGAGAAGTGGCTTCTTTGCTGGCCTTCTTGACATCAGGCCATACTCCAAAAGTTTTCGCCTCACTGTGCGTGCAGATGCACTCACACCTGTCACACTCACACCTGAGCAAGCTCTGCACTGGTGGGAGTGGGCTTACTCCCAATTTTTCCTAAGAACACAGCCATGAGTAAAGAATGGTACCAAAACATCCCCCAATACCAACTTCTCCCAACCATCCAAGAACAGTTTGGTGACGGACAATGCCTTTTCCAGCATGATGGAGCACCTTGCCATAAGGCAAAAGTGATAACTAAGTGGCTCGGGGGATCAAAACATCGAAAATTGGGTCCATGGCCAGGAAACTCCCCAGACCTTAATCCCATTGAGAACTCCTCAAGAGGCAGGTAAACAAATAAAAACCCAAAAATTCTGACAAACTCAAGACATCAATTTGGCAAGAATGGGCGGCCATCAGTCACTATGTGGCCCAGAAGGTGATTGACAGCATGCCTGGGCGAATTTCGGACGTCTTCAAAAAGAAGGGTCAACACTGCAAATATTGACTCTTTGCATAAACTTAATGTTATTGTCAATAAAAGCCACATATGAAATGCTTGTAATGTTACTTCAGTATACCATAGCAACATCTGACAAAAAGGTCTAAAAACACTGAAGCAGCAAACTTTGTGAAAACCAATACTTGTGTCATTCTGAAAACTTTTGGCCATGGCTTTACAACAAATGACCTGTAGTTTATCCCTCACAGAAATATTTAAATGGGGCTGACAAATTATTGGAATCTTTTAGAAGTAATTAGAAATAATTTGCTTTCAAGCAGGTGATTCTCCTTCCCTTTTTGATATTGACATTACCTGTGGTGAGTAGCAGGTGCCAGTAATATAAACATGACTCATTAAACAAGCTTCAATAAATGAAGACACATTATCTTGTGTTTTGTTTAGCAATAAGCATGGACAAAAGAGAGGTCAGACAGAAGATTGTAGACAAACATGGACAATCTCAAGCTTACAAATCAATCTTCAGAGACCTTGATTTTCACCATACTAAAGTTATTAGAAAGTTTTAGGTCCAACCTCCCTGGGAAGAGAAAACTTGATAGAAGATTGAAATGCAGAATTCTTTCAATTGTGGAGAAATCACCTTGATAATCTGCCAAACAAGTCTAAGCTGACCTCCAGTCACAAAGTAGACAGTGTCAATTTGCACCATCTGTTGCCAACTCAATGAAAAGGGGTTATATGGTAGGAGGCCCCCACTGAGAGACATAAGAAAGCTCAAGTTTGCCAAAATACACTTGAACAAGCCACATTCCATTTGGGAGAATGTCTGTGGACTGATGGGATCAAATTAGAGTTTTTGGGGTAAAGCATATCACCTCTATGTTTACAAAAAGCTGCAATCAAGCATGTAGGAAGATCAGTGATGTTTTGAGGTCTATGTGTTGTATTTGTCACTGTGTGCCATGGACATGCGCATAACATTATGAAATTAGGGGAAAAACAGGGCCTTTTGAAGCACAGTGTCAGAAAGCTAGGTCTCTGTCAAGAAGTTATTTAACAACAGAGTCCACGTGTACATGCTATATCCCAAAAGTATGCACTATTGTACGCTGACAAAAATGATTTGCTATTGCCTATTTTACACAAATGTAAGAGGAAGAGTTAAAGAAGGAGATGACTGAGGAACAATGGGATGTTTTTTTTGGTCACTTCATCAGAGCTCTTTCAAACTAAAAGTTCTTGAAATCAATTAAAATTGGTACAGAAATGATGGTATTTGTGCTTTGTACATATTTATAGAAGAGGATCATCTTTTTGTTAAAGGTCTCAAATAATAAGGGTAATCAGTTACACACCTGGTGGGCATGTTAATTGATTCATTTCTAAATGATCAGATCAACCAAGAATAATATTATTTTAACAAATACCATATTCTGAAAAAAGTTACAAATATTGTATTAAATTTCAGCCATTTAAATTTTAAAATAATAATGACAACATTTTAATGGATATATTGCTTGTGTTAAATATGAATTGAGGCATTTACTGACTTAAGTTAAAGAGGATCTCTCACATGTGACCCCTCACTCTTCAATCAATAAGGGGGGAAGCAAAATGAACCTCACCCAAACCTGAGTTTTCATTTTTGGGTGGAGCTATCCTTTAATAATATACAGGGAAGTTTTTAATTTTGTAAATCACTGTTTATTTTTAGTTATTTACACAGGGATTTTCAATATTCTGAATGTATTAAAGGGAAAGTGTCTTATAAATTGCCACTTTTTCAAATCTTCCCCTAAAACTGTCAAACATTGCAAAAAATAATTTGCTGCTATGTATATGTAATGTATATATAAAAGGAGATCTAGTAAACCACAATTTGGTAAATCACCATGGAAATTGCCCAAAACTGAACTCACTGGTTTGTGGCAGTTTTATCTGAAAACCACAGAATAGTGATATGGGAAAAACATTTTATTAATGTACTTTTCCCATTCATTTCAAGGCTCTTTCATTCCAATTGGGCTTCTGCAAACAGAAAACTCAATTTGAAATAATTGCTCATTGAAATGAATAGGAACGTTTTGCTACATTTTATGAATGTGAGGTCTCCCTGCCATTGTGAAATAGTAAAAAAATAAACACACAGACACAAATAAAGTTTATTTTAATAAAGTAATTTACAGTTTGCCACTTTATTAAATATAATATTAAAACATATTATTCTCTTCTAACATTTCCCAATGATAGACCAATGGGGGACAAAAAAATGAGGATTCCCCAGGACATCCCTTTTGCTGTCTATCAATCACAGTCAGCAAAGAGCTGGTTTGTTTTAATGGCTATGTGACAAATGGTATGGGGGAGTCCCAAGCAGCTGCTGCTTTGATCCCATATCAGTAGGAATTAATTGAATCTGTATTGATATGAAAATATTTGACTATACTGTGGAGCTCTGTTAATTTCAATGACCCAATGAATTCAGTGGCCCATTCATTTCAATGGGTTATAAGAAGGAGTTTCATCTTTCAAGTAAAATGAATAGTTTTACAGCCACTAATGTTGGGTTACCTGCAGTGCCACAGTTTCTTGTTATAAATACTGATCATTATATCACTATGGGAAGCAGTTTTATGGCATTTAGTGTATTTTTAACAAATGACTGATGTATGCAGCTTGTGTTTATAGTCCCAATATTTGCTAAAAATACAGTGAGTATTGTTGAAGTGTTTGTAATGGTGGTCTATGCATCATAATTTTTATTTATGTTCTTAGTGCGGACATGAGCTGGCAGACCCAGAGTAGACCAGTGCACCACAGGCTTATGTAACAATGCCCAGAAGTAGGAGCCCTTACTGGATGAAATGGTTGTGGCTGTTCTGTACCAATGAAATAATGCTGTCCTTTGTTAGTAGTCTTTAGTTCACATAATAGGGCTCTCATTTTAAATAGAGGGAGCCACAACAGACAATAATGTTGAATCATAACAGTTATGACATGAATATAAGATGGCGATCTTCTTTGATTTAAAGTATCTCAGACCCAACACTTATGGTGCGTATGGATCTTAGAAATGTCTGGTTTATATTTCCATGTGTCCTGCCTTGAATGAAGCAAATTAGACGAAAGCCAGAAGACAACGCCTGCTTTGTCTCATGCTCTGCTCAGAAGCCTATGTCGCGTTGTATTGTAAAACATAAAACTTTATTTTTCAAAGTGTTGTGAAACAGTAATTATGACAGGCACCAAACGAAACTTCCTTCTCTGGCTGTTCAAAAGCCGCTGAACTATGCCGGTAAAAACATGTGTCATCTAATTGTGGTAGTGGAAGGCGATATGTTATTATAAGCAGGCTTTGTTTTCTGCAGTCCTGTACATTTCTAACTATGTTGCAAACATTAAGGATATAATTTAAAAAAGGAAAAACAATATGGAACAAATTTATGTTCTGACAAAACCATGTTGCAATGCAAGGGGGGCAAATGTTTGATTTATATTTTTGCATGCAGGGAAATACTGGCTTCTTTTTCATTTAGCACTCAAATAATGGACAGCTTTATTTTACAACTGCAAATTAGAGTTGAGGTAGGACATGCCCTTTCCTAAATCTAAGGCTGTCCATTCTTTCTAAATTTGACACCCCCACTCCCCACAGTTTTTTTATTGAGATATTTCACAGCTTTCTTGTTTTTATTAGCATTTTAAAGATCATTGCTAATGCATTTAAATGCGGCAAATGCAAAACAAACAAATAATATTACGAAAAAGGCTTCAGCATATCAAGTAAAAATGGCAATGTACATATGGTAACAATAGAATCAATGGCTTCAGATGTGTTTATATGTGTTTTACAAATATTAAAAATGCATCTAAAAAATGCCAATGGCTATGAGGAGGCCCAAATCTGTAGTTATTCCTGCAACATTGCCTCACTTTATGGCTAACTACAATACAACGTGAATAAGGGCTCGCTATTAGTTATTTCTTTAGTTGTGTGCTTTTTTTTTTTAAAACAAAATTGCCTATTGAAACAATATGGCAATAACCAAAATAATTTAGAAGTTAGTAAAATTAAAAATCCTAGATAGCTTTCAAAGAAAATTCTGGACCCACACAACTTGCAGTCAATATTTAATGCTGGGTACACACTACAGGTTTTTCAGCTGACTATTGGGTCAATCTAGCGATAAACAACCGCTCGGGCCAATATCGCATTATTGTGTATACTTGAACGATGAACGACTGTTGTTGCAAAGTACTGATCATCGTTTCATTTGATTGTTCAGCAGCACTTTAAATCTTGTTCCAACCGCCTGTGATTGCACAAAACACAATTTAAAAAAAAGAAGCAATAGTATGTCCCTGAACACACTCAAAAACGTATCACACACATCCTCAGTGCGGTAAAATGTTAGCTTGTCCCAGAACCCCCTCCTCTTCCTTCCATTATTAACCGCATGTGGCAGGTCTACTACATGGAATACATCACAAGCATCCTATGTCATACTCCCGTTTCCTTTCACTCGGGTCTGGGACACCTGGACTGAATATCAAGGTTCTCCCCCACTATTGGCATTCTGATCTTTTGTCTTAAACAAAACAAGTTCCCCGTTTGTACCACCTAATCCTATCAATACACCCCATAGTGAACAATGACCCCCCTCCCCCTTATATCCTTCTCTTCCCTCTGTTTGCTATCTTCTCTCTCCTCCCTCCTTCACTTACTCAAATTACAATATTGATTATGCATAGCTTCGTTTGCACCTCTTGATGCCTTACGTATTTGTATGTTTTCTAACTCAAGTGAATTTTTTTGTCATGTATGTCTGGTTCAATCGACCTTTCTATTACCTGTTATGCTGTATCTGCCTTTGTAAAGCTCAATAAAAATGTTTATTAAAAAAAAATATGTGTACTTTAGCAGTCACGTACTACTTTCCTGTAAACACGTGGGCCATGTAAGTAATGCAATATAGCTAGTACTTTGTATTTTGCAAGGGAAAACATTTACATCTACAGTCAGAACTGGACTATATATCAAACAACAATACTGCTACTTCACACAATTGAAGAGCCTCATGCAATTAGGAGCAATGATAGTCTAAATATAAAAAAACAAATTCACAGACTAAAGTACTAGTAATATAAGAACAATAAGGAAATACAGCTACGATAACTATGGAAAATTATCATAGCTATAAATAAAGAAATGAAATATTAAACAGAAATGAACCGCTGTTTCTAACATCTGCCAGGTTAGATTTGAGTACACATAATGTGGTATTTTATAGTGGAATCAAAAACTGCCACTACATCGGTTGAGATTAGGTTTATAAAGTCGCTTGGTATAGGTGTCAAGAGACTAGTTAGTCCCCCACACCGTCATGTATTTCACCAAATTGGAGGGATCCTATTACACAATAATGGGCAACCTGATAGACTTCTTGGGCCACATGTGTGGCTGGCCCTCCATACTTCAGAAGCTCTGCACATTCCCCTTAATTTGAAGAATTTAAAAACAGCATGAAAATGACTGGCACACTGAAATCACTCATCCAAAAATGTCCCATCTTTATACTCACTTGCTGCAAAATTCTGCCATGTGCCCATCAGACCTTCCCAAGATGTCCATCAGACCTCACCTACATGTATCTCGCACCTCCCCCACTTTTACTTACTTTTCACAACTAGTTCTCCCAGCTGCCTGCAGAGTAAGCAGGGAGAGCATGCGGTACAGAGCTCACTGCATTACGTTCTCCTCCTCATATGATATGCTGCATGACCTTGCTGCATTGTGCAGGGAGATCATGTGATGTGGAAGTTGGCTGCTCCCATTCAGTCTTATTATCTGATTTGTCAGCCGCCATTGTAGGCTCGCCGGGCTGCCTGTTGCCCACCACTGCTATTATACATTGGCTGAGTTGGTGCAGTTGCTAATGACTTTATGCATTGGCAGATTGCAGTCATTGGCAAACTAGAATATCCAACCGTTGTAATTAAAGTCTGATCAATCCTGATCAGATATTGATCGGTCGTTTAAGTCAAAACATGCACATTAATTTTGGTAATCCTGATTTCTGATCATAGGGGCAGCTTTAGGTCTTAGAGATAGATTGCATTTTGCAGAGAACTTTTGCGAGTACTACATTATAAAACAAACAGTTTACCTTTATATCAACTACTTCAGATCTCCCTCATGATGACCTGTGATTGCCACTGGACAGCAAAATGTTGCCTGTCAGTCAGAAATGTCTGGTACAGTCTAGATCAGGTGTAGGACACATGTGGCTTTCCAGCTCTTGTGGATCTATAAGTCCAGCACTGTAGCTGAAGAACAGCTGAAAAGCCACATACGGTAACCCTGGTCTAGTTTTCTCCAACTTGAAGTTTTCCTCCTGGAACCAGGTGGTCCTAAAAGAATCAGACTTAATATGTTCCTGTAATGTGTTACTATACTGTCCTAATCTAATCCACTGATTTCAGCCAGTCAAGATCAAAGAATGAACCCACCTGGACCACAGGATAGCTAATCACAAATCTGTAAACTAAGATATCTTAAATATAATACAGAATTACACAATCTGATAACGAGATCAGAGTATTTTAAGTCCAGAAATAAAGCTGCATAACTGAATTGAAAGTATCCTTGATAACTTTATATAAAAAAATAATCTCATTTAAACATATTTTACAAAATGATGTGCAACGTGCTAAAACTAGCCTTTGTTTGAGTTCAGCAGGAGGGCAGCTTTCAGTCTGCTGGCTGTTCTTAATAGGTGTTATTACATTCAGTGAGAATTATTACAAGATGTTTTTTTTAAAATGTGTCCAAAATCTTAAGCCTGAGGCAGGATCATTCTTTGACGCGCATGATATGTTGTAACAAACTTTGCTTTACCAAGTCACTTTTCTGCTCATGTTATCATACTAGATTAAGATTTGAGGTAAAGGTTATTATTGAAGAAGTTAATGAAAATCTTTTTGGGGAAAACTGTTCTCATATATATATTGTTGGTACTGCTGTAGATATTTGTATATCGAGTGGTTACTAAGATACTGATTAAAGGTGGTCTGGCAAACAGACTTTGAAAGTAATGACAGGAAATAAACCTGGCTAAGTAAATTGAATAAGAAAAAGAATGACACTGATTACAATAGAGTAGAATTTAGCACAAATAAATAATTCAGGATTCATTGAGCACTGGATGTATGTCCATTTGCGCCATGTAAAAAGACGCTATGATGCACTGCGCATGCGCCAACACTTGCACCCTAATTTAATTTGCACTTTTCACTTAATGCGCTTGGGAGAGCCGGAACTTCGCTCCATCACAATATTCAACATGGAGAGAGAAAAAAATTGCCTCATAGTGTAAAACTTAACACATTTTATTGAGAAACATACAAAGTTCAAAGATAAAAAACATAAACACCATTTCCACGATAAAAAGCCAAACGTTTAACGTGACCATCCGTTAATGGGTGGTAAGAGTACATCTATCCTCATCTGGTCACGTTAAACGTTTGGCTATTTATCGTGGAAATGGTGTTTATGTTTTTTATCTTTTAACTTTGTATGTGTCTCAATAAAATGTGTTAAGTTTTACACTATGAGGCAATTTTTTTCTCTCTCCATGTTAAATATTGTGATGGAGTGAAGTTCCGTATGGAATCAACAGGAAAGACCTCTAAAGATTGTTAAAACCACTATGTGTAATATTCAATATCATCTAGTAAGTGTATACCCGAAAGGGGTCAAACCGATTCATCAGTCACGTGGTGTTTGTATATATTACACCACTGCACGGGTTCTCAAAGGGATTCCGTTTATACTTTTTTACATTGAAATATGTAGGTTGCACTATGTTTCTATTTATTTCTTTTTCATGTCTGTCATTCTGATGAATGGAGAGTGGACCGGATAAATAGTGAAAGAAAGAACACTCAGCATCTGAAATTGGAATTTGTGACGTGATGTTCAATGACATTGTTTTTATGAACTCCTATATGTAAACTATAAGTAGACTTATCAGAAGCGCCGTCTTCTTCTATACTTGTATATTATATACTCTGATAAGTGTTTTCTATCCATTTTTTATGTACATCGGTGGAATATATATCAATGTGATGTTTAAATGTATTAGATCATTAGCGCCCATTCTATTTCACTAATGTTTTATCCTTTTGAACTGTATCTTGTGGACTTTGATGTTCACTTTATGGTATTTTATTTATTATGCCATTCTAACATTTTTTGTTATTGGGATCTCCTATGTTGGAAATGGGGGATTTATACTAGAGAAGATAAGGAACAACCTTTGGTTATGTATGTGGATGTTTCTCTGTTTTATATATGAAGATAATCTTTTTAATTTATTGTTGCGATTTGGAGAGTATTGTGAATCAATAGCGCCATTTATATTTACTAAATATTTTATGTATACACTTTTGAACATACATTGATGGAATGTATGTAAGTACACAGTGGCTGCTTTTTGGTTGGTCAGTGCAGACACACCAGTGTTTTATACAATCAGATTCTAGCTGTCATTTTGTAGAATGCACTAAATAAATGAAAGCTAGAATCTGATTGGTTGTTATAGGCAACATATCCACTTTTTCAAACCCGCATTCTTAGTAAATATACCCCTTCGTCTTAAGTTACTGGAGAGAATTAATTAAGAGTGGATTGGAGAGTGTAGATTAAGGTGGGTAGAGTAGGTGGAGAGTGTGGAATTTGGCATGAGAAATTATCTTGTTGAATAGTGTGGATTTTTTTTTTGTATTGTAGTCCAATGTGAATCTTCTTCCATGATGTATTCCAGAGGGAAAGAAACTATAAAAAAAAAAACACTAAAAGGTAACAATAATTGTTAAATTTTGAACCCCATTATTGAGGGTCAATTGGGATTGTCAGAGGTTCTATTAAAAACTTTTGGTCAATTGAGAATAATGTAATTTAGCTATATTGCTCCAACAGGAGTAGTTATCATCATGTATCTAGTACATCATGGAAGACGACTCACACTGGACTAAATTAGGGAAGATTATTTTTATTTTTAATAAAATGATGAAAGAGGGGTTTCAGGGAGTCTTTATTGAAAAGATTTTCAACCCTTTGTGTGTTTTATTGTTTATTTTATATTAGTATAATCGGGGGGATCTTAGAGGCCCCTGTTTGCCACCCAGTGTCCCAACTGTTTTTAATGATTATTACCATTACCCAGAGGTCCCAGGAAAGAGGTTTTCATCATAAGGCTTGTAGTCTCTTCTAGGGGTGGACACAGTTTGTTTTTTTGCTGCCCCATCCCCATAAAGACTATATCCATGTGTTGGATCAAGTTACTACTATGATGACGTAACCCCACATTGCAGACTTTCCCCGTTTTTATTTAAACATTAAGATACAGCAGTTGTCATTAACTTCTTCCTGTTGTTATTGAAACAGCTAGCCTGAAGGAAGAAGTTAATGATGACTGCCACATGCTTGCTCCGGGCACATCTAGATGCTAAACATTCTGATAATTGGCATATCTTTACACTGGATAAATTTGTGCATTTGATTTTAGGTTACACATATCTGAAGATACTTGTACCTCAAAATATAGACACAAAAACACAAAGGTGCAGACACATTTTTATATGTGCGCAAAAGGCACATTTTTACATTAAACTATATGAGGCTAAAAATATCCATGTATTTACAGAAGTTTCTTGAGAATCACAGTGCATACTCACATGCAATGCTATTTTAAGGCACAAGTATCAGAGGGTGGAACTAAAAGCATCAACGAGCCAATGTCAAGGCTGACACCTGAAACAATCTAGTCAAAATCGAAAGTACTTTTCTGACATCTTGCTGAATCGCATCCAATGACTTCAGCCCACCACAGGTTTGGCCATAAATCTGTCCGCCATTGATTAACATTGTACTAAGATGCAGATCTATAATAAACATAGAAACCAATCAGATATTGGATTTGTTATCTAACTTGTTCATATTGCAGGTAAAATCTAATTGCTGATTGGTTGCTTTTGGTTTACTGAAGATGTGCAGCTAAATGCAAAGTTAGGAGAAAAAACCTCAATAAGGGGCTCATGTAGAGTTGGATGTGTGTCTTTTTTTTTATGTGTAAAATACACATTTATGTGCTGCACATGTGCACCAAAAAAGGAACGGATGTGTTCATATCCACATTTGGTTTTTAAAAGGAGAAAACAACAGATGTTTCGAATTTAAGTTTGTTTAATGTGAATTTTGTACTTTGTTTGTATATAATTACATTTTATATTAAAAATGTGATTTTTGCATTTATTAATAGCTGTCATTATTCTCTCGTTTAAATTACACTACATAATATTATTAAATTATATACAGATAGGGTGATTCAATTTTAGCATTTACTGCTAAGCCACGTCTCTAGGCTTCTTTTACTCTGTTGTGCAGCGTAATTATTCACACTTGTATGGCCGAGATACGTCTGGTGCAAATGCTTTTGTGGGTGAGCAGGACGCATGTGTCTGACTGAACATGCCTTTATGTCTTCAGATGTTGAAGTTGCATGTGTCCTCTACAAGAGCCGCTGTGTGGCCAGAATACGTTGCACATGGGAACGGCAGGGTATTTTTTAGAGGTTTTTTGGCTTCAGATAATATTTATGGACTTTCTTAGCAAATATTTCCCCTATTTTATATCTTACTTTTGGGTAGTTACAGTCTCTTGCCATTTAATGCACCATGTGTCATTCATTTCAATAGGATGTTGATGCACTTTTAAAGTTTGCTACATCTGTAATTACTACTAATTACATACACTATGCTGGAAAGTGTATCTAACCAATGGTGATTATAGTTGCAAAAAATGTAATTTGATGCAGCAATCCCATGGAAACATTAGGTGTGTTTTTTTACTTAAATCACTGTGGCAGGCTACAAAGTGTTGGAATTTAGCATTTTTCATTGGTTTGTTTCTTCAGGCTGCTGTTAATGAATTATAATACTCTACAGTGTCATGGACTTTCATGGCACATGATGTGATGAGCAGAGAGGCTTTGGGAAAACCTGTCTGCTCTGTGTGCTGTAAAAGCCTCCGTCTGCTTCTTCCTTCTCTGTGATCACTTGAAATGCTGAGAGCTGTGAGCCTGTGTCTGTGTGTTACCGACAGACATTTCTGCAACCTCCATACAGAATTTGAAAAGGATATCATGATTTGTTGAAGGACAGCTAAGAAAAATGAATGCTTAAAATGTTAACTTGCTATTAAAATAAAAACAAACCTATCTGGGATTGCTGCATTTACCTTTGGCTACTAAATAAGGTGATAGAGAGATAACCAGTGTGCATGATCTGTCATAGTCCTAGTGACTTTATCAATACTTTTGGATAGATGATTTTGTCAGGCAATATCTTTTGGTGCCTATTGTTGCCCATTTTAAAGCTGGTATATAGAAATAATAAATCCTGCTTGTGTTTCACATAAAACATATTGCTCTAGCTAATAATTCAGGAAATATTGCTCAACCAGTTAACCTTTTTTAGAGCCATTGCTGCAGGACTGAAGACAAGAACAGTCCAGCTCTTTAGATATAAAGCTGGGTACACACGTTTTACTTCATATTCAATTTCTGTAACGATTTCACCTACGATTGAAAGTCCTGATGAGCATGCTGATTCATCCGTACACACCTACACAACCTTCAGACCTGTGATCTTCTTCTTTCCTAACCATCTGCTGAAAAGATTGTGACATGTGAAACCTCTCTGAGACTGGTGTTTTGCGATATCGCTGTTGTCACCTCTGGGAGTGGGTGTGGCATCAGCAACTAGAAGGTCCCCTGAATTCTCAGGTGTTTAAACACAATAAACATGGAATGGTCACTAGTGCTGTGCAGTGCAATTCGCCAGACCATCTGATAGCATAAATAACAAATGTATTCTCCAACCCTTCTCCTATTGCACTGTTTCATAACAGTTTCAATGGACATGAATTCAAATGCCAAACTCCACCAGCCCAGATCATAGCGGTATAAGCACAATTTTTCCAAACTCCTCCAGCACATACAATGGGCATACTTCAGAGGTTCATGCTGATGCTCCAACAATGATTAACTGACATCCCACTATCCAGGAATTCTCCTTGCCACGGTGCAGCCCATCCCTCACAGGGACCCTCTTACTCTAGCCCCACTGCAGCATGTCACTCTGCCACTTTCCTGTGTCAACCCAATATCCAGGGACCTTTCCATTCTTAGGAACCACTCTGCAGTACTGTGCAATCACATGAACTCAGCAGACCTCTTCAATACATCCCAATAGCGAGAGATTCTGCCTCACTCTCAGTTACAGTTATGAACCACAAGATTCCATCTACTTATCACTGTGGGGACCCTTTTCCTCCAGAGTAGTCAGCTGCCTAATTGCAGTGACCACTCTCTTGTTATGAGGGCCTTTTCAACGGTGCTCTCTTACATGGGGGGCTTCTCCCTTTTCTTTGGTCCCCGCTAAAATGACTGCCAACACTAAACTTGGGAAGCCAAATTCTATAGACTCTGGCTACCATGGCTATCTATGGTGCCTTTGTGGCGTGCAACTAAGGCCCTCCCCAATCTTGCAATGTTGCAGCTATCAGCGTCAAAGCGCTGTAATCTCATGAGGACTGCCTCTCACTTCCTACAACTTCACCCTCTGGTGACCTCTCCTCTCATCACTAGGGGGTCTGGGCCTCGCAGTGTAGCGCTAGATGTGTTTCTTATACACTCTACAACAGATGCAATGTGTTTTGGTGTGATAAAACATGGTTGTGTGGAGCGTACACACTCTTACAGTATATGAACAAACAGTCGTGAATCGTGTGATTGGAACGTTAATTGCATAGATGTGTACCCAGCTTAATTATTGTAAAAAAACAAAACAGCTCCCCAATTGTTAAAGCATTTAAATATGTTTGGATGTCAATGCTATGCATGCCTAAGGTATTGCATATGTACACATGTTGTGGGAATCAACAGATAACACACACATGTTTGATATACCTGCAAATGTTAAAAGTCACATAATAAGGTGAAATGAACATTTTGTGGATTCAGATAATATTGTGAAAAAATGAAGAGAAGAATAATAGGAAGTCTGCATACAGATTTGCTTCTTATGCCCCATATAATGCCTATAGTTATCCCAATGTTAAACATGTAGTTTCTCGACTATGGTAATAAAAGGAAGTAATGTTTGTCTAAAAAAATATGAGAAAAACTTTGGGGACCTCTTGAGGTGTAAATTTGGCACGGGCTTCAGGATTAAGTATTTTACTTAATCCTGAGCAAATCAAATATCTGCAGTTTCATGCGTGATACTGGTATTTACTGCATTGCTGATATCAATATGTGTATATTCTATATACTCTGTTTCTTTATTTTGCCTTTATGCACAAGCAGTACTTGTGTGGGATTCTCTGTGGGTTGTTTATTATGTAAGTTCTGCGTAATGCTGTGTATTCTTGTGTATAATGAAGACTAACCTTGGGGAATGGTGAGTACAGGCTTCACCTGCCAGTCTTTGCAACTAGATCTCTATAGCAACTTCCCATAAATCAGGGAAATGGCCTCTTTTGTAAGTTGGTTAATAGGCACAACATGCTTCTTTAGAAAACCCAACCATTCTTTCAATAGACTTTGATTGAAAGTCAGTCTTTTCTACAGACACATTCACATTCACATCTAGTAGCAGCTTGTATGGTTGTCCAATATCTAATTTATTGCCATTTAAGGATCAGGGCAAGAAAATATGGTCCTAAGAACAATGTTTACATTCAAAGGCACAACCGTAAAGCCACAATAGAGCGTCGGTTTTGTTCCCAATGCAGAGGTTTAATGTGTAACACACTAATGATTTCAAATGTTATTTTTCCTTTCACTTGTTTGGCTATTGCTCTTCTCCTATTGCAAATTAAATTTAGTTATGTTGTGATTGATAATCCCTTAGCTACTTTGCAGAGCATATCACATTTCAGAGGAATGCCTTACAGGCCACTAACTGAAGGAAAAAAATGTACCAATGGTTCAGCTTTCGCTGTTCTCGGAGAAGGGGCAGAGCCTTTTGAAGTCCGCTGGTACCAATTGACTGGTCACAGTCATTTTAGTCCCTTCTTGAAGATCGGTATGTAACAAAAGGTATTGGCAGGCAGAAAGAATATAGGTAGAACATCTCCAGGTTAGCTGCTATCTCTTAAGAATATTTCCAGCTACCAGGAGTGTATTGTTTGAAGTGGAAACCTTAGGAGTCTGAAAAGCTGCTAACAGTAGCTCTAAGGCAGACATATCTCTATAAACTTAATGTGATTTTTTTTTTTTTTTTTTACTCTTCATCCTGTGAACTAAATCTTCTTTAAGGATTAATGAGCACTTCTGGCAGTTGTGAAAAATACTGCCAAGAGTTACACATGCACTTATATATAGCACTTTGAAGAAGCAGAATCTTTAATGTATTGGGAAAAAGAAGTAGTATTTTCTCTAATCATGTTTGGTTTTTCTATAGGGCTATTAGTTCATAGAAAATGGGGCGCTTAGATTTAGCCGTTTTTTTTCATACTTGATGGTATAGATAAGATTTGAGGACTAACGTGGATCAAAATTGAATAGACACAAATTCACAGAAGATACTTGGACATTTCATAGCTTTCATTAGACTAGTTTGGACTAGCTAACATTTTACACATTGTTGTTACTTGTTTAGAAACGTAAAACCTTGTAAAACAATTGTTTTATGTGTAAAGCATAACTTGGTTTGAGCAGATGTAAGAAAAACAATTTATTCTACCAGCAGGAACCTGTAAACATCTGCTCCAGGAGCAGGAACAAGCGTCAAAGTAAAATACCGTGTGATATGATGTAGCCAATAAGAGATGATACACCTCTAGCACCAATCAGCAGCAAACAAATAATTTCCAGGTCATGTGATCTGTTGTAGAATGGTTCATTTGATAATAGTTTAGTAGGTTTGTGAAGAAGCTGACATGACTGGAATGGAACTGAATTAGAAGCAGCTGGATGGGGGTATCTGTTCTCGGTAACATTGGGGTACTCTACTTGAACTCATGTTTGCTTTCTGCTAACTTTGACAGATGTGTAATATTCGTGCAATCTGTTTGCTAATAGAATTCAGAAAGACCCAGTGCTTCTACCATCAGCACACAGTGTTCAATTTGACTGCTTTATGCACTGAACGTTCGATGGGGAACTGAATGAACCATTTTTAGTCACATTGGGTCACTGGTACCTGAACAATAACGGTGCACAGAAATTTGCAGACAAATATTGAAGTATGAGTTTGGAAATGTACTTTAAAAGCCTACTAGTTTGCAAGACACATAATGTCTGGTACAGTCCAAGTAAGTGTAATCTGTAATACAGACATCTGTTGACTTTTTAGGGTTGAATACTTTTGCAAACCACTGTATATATAATAGAGGGGGACAAAATCTAGTTAGTTAGTGATTGATTTTATGGAATTTATGTCAAAAGGGGAACTATTATCCCACCTAAAACAGCACTATGTCTAGAAACAGAAATGAATAAATGTTTTTTTTTTAGCTCAAAGGAAAGGAATCTTAGTAATTACCTTTTCATCACTTACAGAAATTATCATTTATTTATATAGTGCCACTAATTCCGCAGCGTTACACAATACTACAGCAGCAATCTTCTTTTTTATACAGTGGAATAACTACAGAATTTGACCCCTGCACCATTGCATTCCATGCCACTGATATCATAAAGATCTGCCAGCAAAGGAAAATATAAAAACGAATAGTATGAACGAAATAATGAGCAATTCTAAAACATATCAATGGCATGGTATACAGTATGTAGGGGGTTATCATATTATTATCCCAGAAAATCTTATTTTATAGTTACATATGTACTTAAAGTGCAACTTATTTGCATGAACACTGTCTTGCCTTGTTGATTGCAAATTAAAATGGAAATGCTGCATATTCTAAGTAAAACAATAGCATGTAATACAGAACAGCGATAAGTAAACACCCAATAGCATTAATACGGCTTCCTCGGTACAATATAACGATAACATTGTACCTTGCCAATAAAATATAAATTTCAGTAAAAATCACCAAATTGATGTATTAAAAATAGAAAGTCTTAGTATTTTACAAGTCTTCATAGAAGAAATGTTTCTTAATAACATAATACTGTTCACCACTTATGATTGAAACAAATGATATTGACACAAATAAAACTCAGAGAGAACAATAAATGCACAATTGATTTCACATTATATTCGCATTGACTTGTAAACATGAATTTGTATTAATTACATGACCTTATTCAGCTAAGCCAAGTTGTGTTTTGTTTTTTTTAAAAAACATGACCCAATTATATGATCAAATCACTCTCTGGTGCTGAACCTATTCCAGAGACATATAAAAAATACAGTGTATTAAAATAATACATTTATTCATACAGAAAAATGAAATACAATGACATAAAATAAATATTTAAAATAAGACATAGCGAGCATTAGCACTTCTGAAGATCATATCTTTACAATCAATCACTAAGCAATCGTCTACCATATATTGGTATCAGAATAAATTGTTTTGCAATATACAAAATAATTTATTACTAATTCAAAGGACCATATTGTAGCATAGAAATCATTTAATATAAATAATTAATCAAATTATTTATATATTAAAAAAATCTCATGGCCTTATCTATTCATAAATCAAAAGCAATCCATATAAAATAGAAATATGAAGTGATTAATCATATATATCTCCATGAATCTAAAAACCAATATATAGAGCAGCTAGCGTGAAAACAAGTTAAAGTGTTTTACCTCCTTACATAATAAAACATAAACACCAATCCAATTCATACAAATGAAAATTAACTTGATCCTGATTTAATTCCTTAAAAGAATTAATATTCTTAAAAGTGATTTCTATAAAAATGTCTAGTTATAAGTATAGATCAACCATATTTTGCAGTACATTATCACTCCTGGATGGTGGTTTAGTGAGTCACCATAAAAGTATAAAACACTGGGGTGAAAGCCTTTACCACCTCTTGGCAGTATTCACAAATGAATGAGCCTGTCCTCATCGAGGAGGACCATCCGTTTTGAATCTACTTGAAGATCCTCTCAATTGATTATGTCCCCTTTCATGAGGCTTACTCCTGTTCTTCAAGTTTCACTGATCTATCAAGAATGACAGAACATCATTGGTTAAATCTCTGTGCACACTCATTATATGGTAAGTATAATCGGGGATATAGGGTTTAAGTTGCCTCAAGATGACTTTGAATATTTAGCCAATACTTAAAATAATTTTCATTTAACATTTTCCCCAACTACTTAGCTCCTGGTTAGCATTGGCTGAGATCATTGCCTATTCACTGTCACAAAATAAAGCCTAACAATCTTAGAAACCATCCTCAAATCATTAAAGTGGATGGAATTTAAAGCAGGCCACACACAGCTTGATTGGGCCAAGT
Organism: Mixophyes fleayi; assembly: GCF_038048845.1. NCBI lineage: Eukaryota > Metazoa > Chordata > Amphibia > Anura > Limnodynastidae > Mixophyes > Mixophyes fleayi. The sequence continues at coordinate 69,165,295 of NC_134406.1, forward strand.
AACTGGATCTCTTGGGGCCTGTTTGTTCAGTCAGCTGATGATGCTCACAGAGGCAGATAACCGTTATTTCCCAACAAAATCATATGTTTGGCCAGCTTACTATCCTTCGTTGTGGTAAAATATTTCATTGAAGGGATACCAACCAATACGCAAGGAAAATTTAAATCTGAAATACAATTTGTACTGCTATTCAAAGCAATTAGGGAAACTGAGGAGAATCACATTTTTATACCTTATTTGCGCAGTCCACTCGATGTGCAACACAATATCTTTTGTTTTGCACCCATACGGTATGGTCTGTGCACCTGATGGAGGCAACACCTGGTCTCTGGTCTCAGGAGATGCCTCTGCAATCTAGAATTTAGCCTAAGTGTGCAAAGAGAAGCTGAAGGAGCACACTGAGCAAAGTGTAAACATCACATCAAAAAACCCATCCTCCTACTACTTTAGTTTTTTAATTGAATTAAATGAAATGTTTCTATTTTTCTACTAATATACTGCTTGTTTTAGCCTCATTTATATATATATATATATATATATATATATATATATATATATATATATATATATATATATATATACATACACACATTTGGATCTCATCTCAATTACTTTTAACTTTTTCTGTTTTTCCCAATTTACTGAGAGTGTCATTTAGTAAACATAACTTACTATCCTATGTTTATATGATTTTGAAATGTAAGGGGCCTTTGAGGTTGCTTATAATTTACCTGTTATATGAATATATCTTCTTTCATTCTGGATCCTGGAACACTCTAGCCCCCTCCATGACCAGTCCCAACCTTAAGTTTATATCGCCTACGTTTAATAATTTGTCCTCCCTCCTTGCATCCAGCCCCCTCATTAAATAAATAACATTCACATTTAATAAATTAACTTATTTCCCGCCAACCAGTCCAGGCAATAATTTAATAGTATTTACAAGTGACAAAAAAATTTCACTCCCTAAACAGTCCTGACATTTTACAGTTAGCATTCAATAAATAGCCATCATTCTCCCCAAACTATTATCCCCCAAACTAACTCAGCATTAAATAGTCATCCATCTTATTCTCTTGTTGCTATACACATGGACATCACAAATGTCGTGTGCGCACCCCATGTGTGATGAGGTCAGCAGAGAATGATCCGTATGATCTGCAACCACAAGCACTAGGATGGATGTGCCCGGGGTATGGTCCAGGCTGTCAATCAGCCCTAGGATAGGGGGCAGGACCATCAGACAATCGGTCCCTCTAGGGATTTTTCTGGTACCCCAGTTCAACTGATTATTTGCCTAGATGGAGCACAGTCAAACTGAAAGCAGTGGATACAGCCACCTGTGTTCAAAGCGTTTTGTAATATTAAAAATATTTGCACACCTCATAAAATAAGGGGCACCTAGCAGCCCTGTCACTTTAGCCTGCTGTTTTTTCCCACGTGCACAACAAAACCTTGTTTTAGCTATTTAGAAATATAGGTGGGCACCTAGTTTCTACTGGATTGTAAACCATAGGATTCCTGAATCCGTCCATCATCTATAGGTCAAAATGAACTACTTTGCAAAAAGCACAATTCTGACACTTGTGGTGTGCAGCACCATAAAACACAGAGAAGAAAAGCTACTTTACAACATCAAAACATGGCGATGCTGCTCTTGCTCTAATTAGTGTTGCTCCGCTTGTTTTATAAAAGACCCCAACCGCCACTGTGTTGCTTAGCAGAGGATCATGCTCTAAGGGTTTTATTTACTATGCAGAACTGCCGATTCTCAGCACTTTGAAAGCATATTTTAAAACAGCAATTTTATTAAAGACAAAACCCATCGGGTTTTGCCTTTAATAAAATTGTCGTTTGAAAAAAAAAGCCTTCAAATCGCTGGGAATCGGCGGTTCTACAGAACTGCTGTGTAGTAAATATGCCCCTAAGTCTTTTTTGGAGTACTGTGACGGTATATTTTACCTATAATATGCCGAATAAAGAGTAGAATTTAAAAAATATTTTATCTTGTTATGATCTTGGCAATTTTACCGACATGAATATGTTTATATTGGATTAGCTTGCCTTTCTGAGTAAGTGGTCCCACAAAGATGTATTTGATGCATGTTTAAACTTTACATCCATTCCTCATTGCCCCTGTGACTTTGTACTTTTCCACTACGCTCTTCATATCATTGACATAATTTAATAGACCATAAGTCTGCATCTTATTTGTACTTTTCCGTCATTTAATTGCCATTTTGTACTCATTGCCTTCATGCCCAGAACATTTTATTCTTAATGTGCTGCTTTCCTCTCACCTCTTCACTCTTGGATGATGAATCTTTCTTTTGCTCCAAGCTGTTATTCTTGTGCTTTTGTATCCAATTTTGTCTTGTCACTTACCATTTATACATTCACTTGTATGTTTTAAGTGTAATATTTGATAATAGAGTTACAAAGATTTGTGTCACAGAATAAAAAGTTAAGTATAATGTTGTATGTAAAAGACATTAATAATTAATAATAGCCACCAAAATCAATGCAAAGATTTGGGGGGTATATTTACTAAACTGGTTTGAAAAAGTGGAGATGTTGCCTATAGCAACCATTCAGATTCTAGTTATAATTTATTTAGTATATTCTACAAAATTCAAACATGCAGTTTAGTAAATATGTCTCTTGAAGTTTTTATCAAAAGTTACTTTATTTCCGAAAGTTTTCCATCATTTGGCAGTAGGGGAAAGAGTTTCCAATGTGCACTTTTTTGTAGAAGTGCCCATACATGGGCAGAACCAGCAAGTCTGTGTCCATTTTGTGCCAGTCCCAATTGACATCTGATCGTCCCCAATGACATGCTGTTGTGTCTGCATTTTTTGTACCTATTCTTTATTATTTGTAGCCATTCAGGCCCAAAAGAGCTAACTGACCATATTATTGCTAAGTGTTACCGTCAGCCTATTTGAGCATTAAATGACTAATAACAGAGTGTAATAGCTTTCAGTGAAATTAGTTTATAAACAATATAAGATATGTTAATGTCTATTACTGTATTAGGAATGGGTACATTTCCAACATCCAACTTTGCAACAGAGCATAAGCAGCAAAATAGCACTGCATTGTCCATGGATGCTTTACTGTGTATGACTTAGTCTATGCATGAAACTAGTGGTGAGACTGGTTTATTAAGGGCAAAGGCAGAGCATAAACACCTTTGCTGGTGCTGTGCATCTAGATTTGTGCAGGTGCGGCTAGACTTCCTGCAAAGCACAGGGATGTTCAGAGCAAGATGGCTGTAATTGGTGATGGGTGAAAAAAGGAAAAAAATATTTTGTGTGCAAAATTATTGGGAGAAAACCCCCAGATTGTATAGAGGGTATATTTTGGGGGCATTCCTTTCTGAGCGAAAGGACATACAGCCTTTTTCCCTCTGTAAAATCACTTAAGGTTTACACCATCTCTGAACTGGAGGATATTGGGTCCATCCTATATTTTGAATTGGACACATTTTACACTGTCCAGTTGCACTTTAGCAACAAAGCACATTTCTAAGCACTTTAAAACTGTGCGCCATAAATGAGGCTAAGCCAAGCATTTTTAGGTGAAATAAAATGGTTTTATTTAATGATAGGGAGAGGATTAAAGTGGTAGGAGATTGTACCTCTTTTTTTTCAAAAAATATTTTTATTGTGGCATCAAATGGAACAACATCATAGAATACAGTCAAACATAGTAAAAAGATAAAAGAGTTTGGCAACAAATAGCGGAATTGACTTGGGTGGCTACTTTTTTAATTTAACACTAGAAACCTATACGAAAAGCTTGGACTAAAAGAACTACAAGGAGCTATAAGATAGATTACCAGTGGTTAAGGAACTAGTTAACAAAATTAGTCAAACATCCAAAAACCAGCCAACTAACTAACCTATATAACTAACTAACTAATGCTCACCTGGTTCCAGAAGTCAGCGATCCATCCCTGGAGTTGGAAGTTGGATGTCAGAAAGAGTGCATGGAACAGAAGTGAGAGTGTCAGAGGCAAGGATAAGAAATGCAGGTGGAAAGGGATGCTTGTGTGACAGAACTATGGGGGTCTAGGCAGTTAAGAGCTGGAGAGAGTACCAGGAAGCGTAATGGAAACATTTCTTAAGGGCAAGTTTCGTGCATGATGGGAGTGTATGTATGAATTTTCCCCAGCATTGGAAAAGGGCAGATTTCAAGAGCTCTGTGTTGTGTGTTGTTTCTAACAGTCCATTTGGGAAAAAAAAGAAAAGTCAAGAGGTAGGCAAGTCGGGAGATTGGAAGTTGAGTAGATCCACTGCTGAAGAGAGGCCAATTCTATGACAGCGTCTTGGGTATAGCTAGATAGACGTGATGCAATATGTTATAGGTCATGTCCTGATAACTGCTGACTAGGATAGTTTTCAGCACAAGGTGGAAGGTGTGGAAGAAGTCCATGTTGATGAGAGTGTGCAAGTGACGGGACCAAGTCTGGGTTCCTGGTATCTCGTCTACTGGGACAAGTTCAGGTTTGATAGCTGGATAGATAGTGGAGGTGGAGTGAGTGCCATATGAGAGGAGATAGTCAAAAGGACTAGCAATATTCTGCTAAGAGTCGAGAGGGTTGCATGGATAAAGTGTGCAGCCTGCACAAAGGTAAACTGGTGACGGGATAGAAAGGCACATTTTTTGATGGCCTGGGAGTATGTGAATGGGCGTCTTTTCACCCCTGACAAGTAGCACTAATAAGAACACTAGCATCAACAGTAGCAAGTTCATTTAATTTAGGTAGAGTTGCATGGAGAGTATAACTCAAGGAGAGAGGGGCACAAATTTGAGAGTTTAGCATTATGTCTATAAAAATGCTCTTGCGCCTTATTCAGTCCACAGCAAAGCAGAGCTGACAAGACAAATTGTAAATTGGGAAGGTTATCTCCCCTTTTCTGAGAGCATTGTTGTAATTTAAACATGCTAATCCTGATCCTCTTGCTGTACCAAATAAAGTCCTACATACTTTTATTAAGATGGGAGAGATCTAATTTGGTGAGAAGTCATCTGCATAACATACAATATCTTTGAGCAGGTAGACATCTTAACCAGGTCTTCCCAATCATGAAGTTCCCGTTGGATTTTACGGAGAACGGGTTTTACATTGTATGTATATAAACGAGGGAGATGGGAGGGAAGATTAATTCCCATGTATATGAGGTAGTATTGGACCCAATGATAGGGAAATGAGTTACCCCAGACCAGCTTTGCCCAGTCATGAATGGTCAAGGCCTCGGATTTCCCATAGATGGAAAAAAGTGCAAACAATGTGAACCTATTGCGACTATTATGAGTGGTATAAATTAACGGGGATTGGAGGTAGAGATGAAGTAATCATCCGCAAAAGCCATAACCTTCACCGCCCTGATCCCCACCTGGATGCCATGGATTGTGGTTTGATAAAAAAATACCTAAGAAACAGGACGATGGCCACATTTTAAAGCAGTGGAGATAGAGGACAACCCTGCCAGGTGCCTCCATATAGGGAGAAAGAGGCAGAGTTGAGATTATTGACCATCATATAGGCAGACGGGTCAGTGTAAATTGTGCGGACATAATTTCTGAAATCTGGTCCAAAGTGTTGAAATTTCAACAAACTGGTAATATAAGGCCACACGATCTTATCAAAAACATTTTTGTAATCTAAATTAATAATGATATTATCAAGGGCTTTATTTGTGTGAGTAGCTTTGATGGCAGCAATGGCCGCTCATGTCCCCATCACAGACTGTCTGTGTTTAACAAATTCCATTTGGGCCATGGAAAGCATGTGGGGCAAAGCGAGTTGTAAGTGTATGGCCACTATTTTTGTGAGTATTTTTAAATCCTGATTTAACAAAGAAATGGCGCTGCAGAAAAGGAGAAGACAAGTGTATGGTCCTTGCCTGGCTTAAGCAAGACATTATTATCATCAACATTTATATATATATATATATATATATATATATATATATATATATAAATGTTGATGATAATAATATATATATATATAGCACCAGCAAAGTCCATAGCGCTTTACACTTGGGGACAAACACAGTAATAAACAAACTGGGTAAAAGCGACAAAGAGTTGAGAAGGCCCTCCTCACAAGCTTAATGATCCTGGCTTCATTGAAGCATTGTGGAGTGGTCCCAGTGGTAAGCATGCGATTGAATGGGGAGGTGAAAATTGGGGTGAAATTAGTTTTTAGGATGTGATAATATTCAGGACCAAATCCGTCTGTCCCAGGAGATTTGCCATTGGAAAGGGAAGTAATGGTGTGGATAGCCTCAGTAATAGGTTTCTCTAAAATTGACCTCTCCTCAAACAGAAGCTTGGGCAGTGCTGCATTTTGCAGGAACCAGTTGCCCTCTTCCTTATTATAAGAATCGTTCTTGTATAAAAATTTTATAATAGTGCATGAAAACATCACAGATTGTGGTGGGATTAGACATAGATGTAATGTGAGACCTTTCACTAGATTAGCCAGGAGTTTCCCAGGCTTGTTTCCCCAGCGGTCAAATATATTTCATTGGTAGTCGTGTGGTTTTGTGCCCTCTCAGTAAGAAAGGTTATCATAGACTTGTTGTTCTGAAGATAAGCAGTACTATTGGCTTTGTATATGTAGAAGACCTGTGAAAAAGAGCAATTATGGTGTTTAGGGGCATAAAGGTTAAGCAGTGAATATTGAATATTATCAATGTTATACCTAGCAAGATGAACCGGCCCTCCAGGTCTAGGAATTATCCCTCAATGGAATAATTAAGTGACTTATTGATAAGAATCACAGTTGCATGTTGCTTCGTAATATAGGAGGCCAATTTACAATGGCCAATTCAAGAGTCACATAAAGTATTTTCAGAGCCCAAAGTCCAATGTGTTTCCTGTAATAATATTTGTGGATTAAGGCATTTGAGGTGAGCAGTCTCCTTCTTTCTCATTACAAGGTGATTGAGGCCTACCACATTCCAGGAGATTATATTAAAAAGATTAGGTACAGTCTCAACATCCGACGGAGAAGGAGTAGGAACGGCATCTACTGTGTTAAACAACTCCAGTTCTCAGCAGACTAGTCATCATGGTAGAAACACCATAGTTGGGCTCCCCTCTTTCCCAGTGAGCTCGGTGGAGAGACCCGATAGGAAGAGGTTGTTGTTTTCTTGGGTGAGCAAAGTAGAAAGTAGTGTAGAACAAAACTTGGAAAGTCAAAAGTAATACAGTGATGCACTTGTGGACCATCTGTATTTGTGGAAAATAGGGAATGGAGGAGGTAGTGGGCATTCCCTCTCGTGAAAGAATAGGTAAGGACAGAGTATTGGCATCAAGAGTCTGTCACCATGTTGATCAAGAAATTTTCTGACCTCTGTTGGATCCTCAAATAGCGAAACTTTAGAGACGATGACAATTGTCAATTTGGTCAGAGATAAAAGGGAAAGTTTAATGTGATGTTCAAAGAAGTGTTTGCAAATGGGGCTACATTCCTGGTGCTTGGTGGCGACAGTGTCAGAGAAATCCTGAAAGATCAACAAACGTTCGCCCTGATATGAAAGACTTGGAGTTTTGCTGGTAACGATCCAGAAGTTTGGTTTTATCGGCATAGTTCAGGATTCGCATTATCACTGGTCTAGAGTGGTTAGAGTTCTGCCATCTGTTAGTGCTAATTCTGAGCGCCCGCTCAATGGCTAGGGAACCCTCTTTAATGTCCATCTTCAGTTTTTTGAGATAGCTAAGTACTCAAGACGAACAGCAGCTCAGGGCCTTTGAGAGATTGGGGAGGCCCATGATTCTCAGGTTGTTGTGTCGGCTGCAGTTCTCTAGATTGTCTAGATTAACAAAAGAATTAAGCAATTTTGATTGCAATTCAATAGTGCTCTTCGCAGCCTAGAGCTCGTCTTCTACGGTTGAGATATGTTGTTCTGCATTGTCAAGGCTGTGAGCATGCAGATTTATGTGGGTGAGAGCAGAGACTGGAGATTCCATAATGCCTGACAGTTTTTCTTCTAGCAGGGGTCCAAGAACCGCAGCAATTCAGATGGTTTCATGTTCGCCATTTTGGTGGATTTCGAAGATCAACACTTTTTTGATAGAGCTTGCTGAGATGTTGATTGATCAGAGTCACTCGATTGAAGGCTCTGACAGTCTTCCTTTGGGACAGATGAAGAATATTTGGCTTGTTTAGATTATGATTTATTCAGCAATTTCTCCAGTGGGTACAAAATATAGAAAGCTCAGATGTTAGGTGCCGCCAAGCACCAGGAATGGAGAGGGGAGTGCCACAAAAGATAGAAAGCGGTGTAGCTAAGTTAAATATTTAAACAGAGTCAAGAATACAGTTCAGATATACACAACTGTAGATGCTGCATGCACACTACACCCTGGTAACTACCTGTAATGGTGCCATGGGGTGGCCTGCGGTCTGAGATACGGTCCAGTGAAAAAATAGACAGCCAAGCACCATTGTCAATAACAGGAAATGTATCCAGGGAAGGAGGAGAAACTGTACCGCAGCAGATGACAGACTTGCAGCCTACAAAGACTTAACAGCAGCTAGCATATATGACAATGCAGCCTGGTGTGATTCAGAGAGTGTCTAGAAGGTGGTAGTAGATGTGAGCCTGCTGTTAGTGGGAGCACAATCTACAGTGAGTCATTATAGGCAAATTGAGAACAAAAAGTCAAAATTATACCAGACTTATAGGGGGCCCACCAGTACAATAGGGCGGCCTACACCAGCAAGTAAGACTGTCAACCCCAATAGCACTGGGTCACAGTCAGAGAGTCAGGGGGCACATTAGAGTATTTTCTGAAGAGGACGCCCAGAGGGTTATGCAGCATGGGCAGGAGTCAGGCAGCCGGTGACAAAGGAGGGCTGTGAAACAGGCACCAACTCTACCTGTGTGTCCAGGGAGACCTGGGTATATCACAGTGGACCTCTTGACGTTTTCTCCACCTTTTGAAAGCCTTGGCACATTTGCAGTTTTTGAAGGTGTCTCCAGAGAGCGGAGAGTAGGGACCATGAAGAGCAATAGTGCAATAACAGTGTATTTATGCTGCTCTTTAGGTGCACTTCACAGTTTAGGATCAATTTAGCTGGACTATTAGACAGATCTGTTCTTATGGTTAATACTGTGCATACTGAGAATAGGATCACATTTTCAAAATAGCAGAGAGATAATTACATATTTTATATAGATCTTGTGTCACAATGACAGTGCACAGCAGACACCATAATTTAGTCTAAAAACTGATCCTGCTAATGTAAAAATCACAAATAACCCATCTCTTTATTAGAGCTTACCCTACTCCTGCTGACACTACTCACACTAATGCACCATCACAACTGTCCCAATCTTCACTCAACCTTCTTGTTTCAGTTGTGCCCTCTTCCTCTTAGAATGTAAGTTCTCTAATGAGCAGGGTCCTCCATACCCTTTGTTTTCATGTCTACATTTATTTTGTCTACTCTGTATGCCCCTGGTTTATATTTGTCCTATTCTCCCTATTGTACGGTGCTGCGGAGCACTGTGGCACCTTACAAATCTGCAATAATAATAATAATAATATTCTATCTCAGTTGAGTACATACAGATAGATGATTCAATAAAGCCTTTTTTTGTAAATACAGGAAAGAGACGTACATATTTTAGGTCTCAATGAGAAAACTGAATACTGTATTTGTGTAAAAAGTAAAACTAAATTACTTTATTTTAATAATGTACTAAAATATGCTTATACATTAAGTATATAGACATTGTATAGGAATATGCTATATTGTAAATTAAGATCTTTGTAGAATAAGGTTTTATTAACAATTAATATAAGTAATTCAAAAATACTAGCTATTTGTATTGTGGTGACATTCATTGAAAACAATTGCACAGAAATCCGTTGCAGTGCTGAAGGTCAGCTCTTTAACCGAATCAGCATGCAGCATCCTCCACACACAGGTCAGGTCACTCTGTGTCATAACAAAAACACTAAATAAAGTGACTTATGGGTGTCAGGGTCTCACTGCATGGATGGTTCATCTCCAAAGTATTTATTTATAAAATGTTGCACTATGATCCATGTATTTTCATATTTAAATATGCCCTACTGGGCAGGGACTAAAAATGTTGTGTTTGTCTCACCTCCCTAGACGAAAGCTGTGTAACCACACAGACCAAAGGGAAGCCACAATCACAGAGATTGCAGTTTATTATCGTTCCTCCTACTCACTAGCAAGTAGGCATTTTAAAGTGATATGTGAAGAAGACTTGTGGGTGCTATACCACAGAAATGGGGGAGCCCCAGTGTCGTCATTGCTTTCAGTGACTACAAGCAGACATGCATTTACTTGTGCATCTTGACAAATCTCTGTTTTCAATTTTGCATAAAACACAGTGTACCATACAAACTCATATAAACCATAGACCATTGTTAAAGTTCAGAAGAAACCTAAGTGGCAGGGTTGGAAAGCTAGAACACAATATATAGATATGCCTGTAGGCCAAGAGGCAGACAAAGGATCCTGCCCCACCGTTCCAGTTGTGTTCAGTTGGAGCGGCCAGGCACCATCCTCTGCCTGCTTCTCACCCGCTAGGTGCAGCTATGCAGTGTGTGGCCGCACAGTTACTAGGCATATCATACCAAGTAGCAGACTGATGGATGGTACTGATCAGAGTAGTGGGAAGCATACAAACTCTGATTGGGAAATGGCTGAAACACTGTCCACCAATCAGAGTGCAGAATCCAGTCACATGGCCTTTATTGCATTGAAAGACAGAGAGGGACTTCAGAAGGGCTAGGTAAAATAATTGGGACACGCCCCCAATGGTCTGGTGTCTGATTTTTACACCACTAGAGAGTAGTGAGGGGGGGTCTGTATTATAATAGCATCAGAGTTTTGGGGTCTGATTGTAGTTTTTTTTTTAAATTACAACAGAGATTACAACCTCCTACCTTAAAAGAAAAGTCTAAATCTGCCGCTGCTAAGGTGGATTTGGTTGTATTGTCTGACAAACCAAGGTTTCACCTTTTGGATATTTGAAAGAGGACTACCCATTTATGATCTGTTGAATTGACCCAGAAGGAAACATCACTTAAAAATTTACATTTGGGTGATTTGTGAAAATGCTTAATTACCAAGCAATTGCTTTTTATTATTATTACTATTAATCTTTATTTATATGGCGCCACAAGGTTTCTGCAGCGCTGTACAAAAAAAAAAAAAATTGAAGACCAAAACAGTACAGGGGAAGACAGAGCAAAACAAGTAGATCCAAGACTCCAAAAGCTCCAAGCATAGCAAGTACTTTGACGTTAGAGAAGAAGAAAATGGAATTGAGACAGAAGGGAAGAGGGTCCAATCAATGCCACTTTGCCTAAGGAAATGTATTTTGTTTATATAACAGTAATAGTGTCTTGCTTACATCCATTATTGTTTCTTATATCAACTATATGTTTTAAAAAAAATATTTGGATATCTGTGCTCTATAGATATACAAACTATTTCAATATAATGAATTTGACTGTGCAACCTGTGTACATGTAATCAGTTTGCTGAAAATAGGCGTTCTCATTGTACTTTCGTGTGGCTTGCATAAATCTGACATTGTGTCTTAGATTTTATTTCACTGCCTGATCTACAAATTCCACAGTCAGCAGCAGGTCATGTTTATCTTCTTGGCGAAGCAAGAAATACCTTAAGTTCCCCTTCCCTTTCATTAGTTCCTGAGTGACTTTGAAAAACAATCCCACTTGAGACTCAATGAGACTAGAACCTTCCAAATAGCCTGTCTTTCAAGTGGAGTGCACTTATGTACTCCTGTGTTTAATAATATTAACAAATGTTAAACACTTTGAGAGTGCTGTATGAGATGTTAAGGTTTGGACGTTCTATTCATTTTCCACTCTTTCTGAAATGCCTGTTAATAGAGAATTTGTTGATACTGTAGCAGCATGGGAAAGAGTCTGGGATAGATTTAGAACACAGAGGGATCAAGCGTCCTCTTGCAGTATTTTGAACAAAGCAGTTTAAAAATGTTTAGATTGGATACTCTCACGCACAATTAATTGTTATCAGGACCCATGTGAGAACAAAGAAGGAAAAGTCATAATTGCTTAGCCGGAAATGCAAAGCTCAGTTTAGAGAACAGAAGTGTGAGGGCATTGGATTTCATTGACTTGGTCTCTGTGGAAGGCAGTCTGCCCCACAGGAAGGCCTTGCATTCCTGTCCTCTCGGTGAACCTGCCTGAAAGGAATACAGGAGTTATTGGGTAATCAAGGCTTGTCAGCACCTTGGTTATGCAGCATGGTTCAATCCGATAATGTGAATGGAACCTGTAATCGCACTGATGAAAAGCACACCCGTTTGAAAGGGGTCTTGAATGATTTTTTTGTTCATTTTCTGTTTACATGTAATGTATTATTGATGTCATTACCTTGTAATACAGCTGCTTGTTTCATAGGAGGGCTCAGAATTATTCATTATTTAAAAAAAAAAAAATTCAGCCCTGTTACATGAAGAAAATTGCATTCGAATGCTGCAACTGAAACATATTGATTTTCTGGCACCAGACTTTTTAGATTAAAAATGCCAATACTAAATCCTTTCCTGACCTATAGTTCATAAGAAGTTCACTTGTCATTTACTGTTATTTTGTAGAAAAAAAAAAAAAGGGGAAAAAAAATAAATTTAGAATCTTTATTAAAAACATAGTATGCAAAAATGTCTTCATGGCTGTAATTTGCATAGTGGAATGATATGTGTGTACATAGATGAAATACATTCTTACTGCCTTATGGCTGAAAGCCATGTTAAACCTTTCTTTGTTAATTCCTTTTTTGAAAATTTTTGTTCTCGTACTCCCTAGAGTACACTTCATTCAATGTATGCAATGTTTAAGCAAATAACATTGATACTGTGTTTTCCGTTAAGCAAACGACCGTGTATCCACTCAGTAAAGACATGTTGGGTTCTTCAGCGATTAAGTGATAGTCCAGGACTGCAGAAAATCCATTTTTCTTGTCTGTTGTGAATCAGTAGAAAATTGGGCATGGGTGAGCCCTACGATAGTTGTACACCTTTACAATCTGATCCAGTTAAATGTGAATTGATTTGTCAGCAAGGAAAATCCTGTCTCCAGATCATTGGTTGACATTGTAACTAATCTGTTCTTTTTGTAACGCTGGCCAGTTTGTATGGCCAGTTCAGTGAATAGGCAGAGCTGCTGACTCTGCACATGTCACCGTGTTTTTGTGCCATAAAGATTTAGTTAATTGCCCTGTAGTTAGTAGCTTACCATGATGTTGGCATTTCAGTATCAGGCTTGCAAATTAAAAATAAAAAATATAAAAATGAAGCTATGACTTGCAACACAACTATTTTTAGTTAAAGTATTTTTCTCCTACTTTGTAACATCACTATTAATATTAACAAGTATATTAGGGAAATATTTTGCAGTATTGACAATGGTGACGAAAAATATGCTTTTTTTTCTGAATTTAGTAACTGAACAAGTATATATATATATATTTTTTACTAAACAAAAAGCATGTCTTATAGCTTTATCATGTGCCTAAATAAGATAATTATCTAATTAATTAGCTATGATACTATTTTTTTTACCATATATGTGCAGAATGTCATCAGCTTACCAGTGTTTATTATATACCTGCTATGTACCTGTCCTTGGTTTACACGTATGGTTGTCAGAATTTGTTTGCAATAGATGCAAACGGAAAATTAGCATACACAATTTTGCAAACCAAAAAAAACCCAAAAAAAACAATTTGTCTAATTTAGTATTTATTATTATTATTTTTAATTGTCACATGCAACAAAAAATTAAAATTTTTTTTACAATGCAATATGATGATTATCTTGTTTATGTTCTAGAGAAGTCTTGCTACAATACAATAAGAGGATAACATAATTTTCATCACCTCAGTAATACAAATACCAGTAACGCGAGGGCCCCATACTTCTAACAAGCATTGAAAAGCCTACAGTAACCACAGTCTGGCTGTGTGTGCCGATCTGATGCTAGCATCAAATTTGGGTTTGCATGGCTATTTTACATACATCTGCCCAGGTATATATAGTTACAGGTCCACTTGTAACATCTCTATTTTTGTTGCATTTTAATGTCACATCTGTGGTTTGTGACTTGGACCAGTGCCCATTTTCAAGCCCATTATATGCAGATAGCAGCCTAACGTAATGAGGATCTGGAGTACAAATCCTTTCCAGTTCTCAGTGAAAAATGATGTTCTGTGCAATGTATGGATCACTTTTGTTGGCTTATAACAGTGAAACAATTTTAATATTCACACTATGTCTTGGACAGAGAAGGTTTCAGCATTCCTTTTACTAGAGAACACTCGCTATTATGTAAAACATGTTATAATAGAAGCGTAGACCAATGGAGAATGCAACATTGTTTGGCATTTGATCTATACAGTGAAAAATGCGAAGACAATGTTTTTTTTAATTAGTTGCCCAGAGGGGTAGGAATGAGACAGCTTTTGTGTTGTATAGTCCATCAGCTAAGCAACTGTAATGCAAGTGTTTATTATAAGAACTGGTCAAGCCCATTGATTTCCCTAGAGATTTTATTGTAAAGAAATCATACCTATTCACCTCTTGACTTTCAGAAGAATAAGAATCCTCCTTGAGTCTTCTACATTTATCCTAGGCTCTCGTGATGTTTGCACAATGTGTTAATTTATTTTTATAAGAAGGGCGAGGCTACTTAATTAAGAGGACTTATGAGTTGTCGGCTGCCTGCCAGTCATAAATATTTCACATGGAAAACCCGATCCACACAGACACATCTAGCTCATGAGCTGTGATTCACATCCCGATCCACACAGACACATCTAGCTCATGAGCTGTGATTAAAAAATAAAGTTGTTTGTTTTTTCTCCGTTGGGAGAAACCTCATAGGTTTTAAATCTTGCTTTCAAAACGTCAAGAATTGTGGTATAAAATGTTTGAACAATGCTTGAAATTCACCTTTGAAATTTCTAGAGGTCAAACAGTTGGTATGATTGGTGGTCTGTTTCATTAAGGCAAAACGAATGTATTGTAAGTTTTTCTATAAACATGCACATAAATCGGGCATACACAAATCAGTAATAATCTAGAAGAGGATCTGAAGAAACATCTGTTGTTGAATATGGGTCATGGTACTTTCTTGCATATACAGCATATGGCCTAATGAGACAGACACAATATACTGCAAAATATGTACAATACATATGTGAAGTAAAAAGTCCCAGCAGAAAAAAACATCCAGTTATTGTCACCTGTTAATATAGTCATTAATGAAAAAAACATTACAAGTTTTTTCCCCCCATAAAATACATTTATCAGCATGTTATGAGTGTTGATTATACATAAAATGCACTTTTACAGCTACTCTTGATTGTAAACATGCATATGTGACCATATTCACTATCACTCGGCACTTACACTTGCCCTGTATTTGGTGAATGTGATACGATTGAAAAACACGTACCTGAGAAATGCCCAAAGGTTGAATCGAACACTGCTGCGGGCACTCAGGCTTGTCATGCCTATACTATACATTGACTACGTGTATGTGTCCTTACCCCTCCCCATTCCGTCCATGAAATCGTAGGCTGACGGAAGTGTTCTTTGCGTTCAAAGTTTAATTGGATGTTCTTGCGCTTACTGGCATATAGTTTGTTTCTGGCCATGCACAATGCAATTTAAGACTTTAGTTACTCAGGCCTAGCTTTTTTTTCTTTTGCTGGGAGACTTATTTCGCTATTTCTTCTTCAGATCTTATTTTGTTATGGCTAGCGGTTACTGACATGAGTTTCCAGAACAGGTGACAGAGGTCTTCGCCTATAGCAGCTGCCTTTCCCGTAGAGCTTATTGCGCTCACAGGTACTTGGATGCCCCCAGGATTTAACTCTAGCATAGTGGAAACTCATGTACAGTACCACAGCAAGTAGGTAGGCGGTAGCAAAGATGGGTGCGGATAGTCAGATACAGGCCGAGGCCAGGGGTCCGTAGCAGGCAGAGTAGTCTGGAACAAGCCAAAGAGTTATGGCTGGCAGCGAGCAGGGAGAATCCAAATAACAAAACCAGAGACCAGGGTAATCAGAGATCAATTCATATAAATAGAGGATAGAGAAGAAAATAGGCCCTATCGCACCAGTGGGGAGCGTCAACCCAATATAGTAATGAAGGCAGGTAAAGACCTGTAATAATCTAGCTATATGGGGTGCAACCTATCTTTGAAATATACATATAGAATTGAAAAGGAATGAGGAAGATAATTATGTGCACTGGAGCTCACTGTAGCATCATATGTAATGCATGTGGAATCAGGAAATAAAATATAACTTTTATTGGTACACTAAAACGGCGAGATATATGGAATATCTAAAATAAGAACAATGTGTATTTAAAACTAGCTGGATGCATGCCTTGTCATAATTATGTATAATAATATGGGAGTAGAATGGATGAAGAAGGTAACTCAAAAAATACCTAGTGGGGAAATAACCTCCCATTAAATAAATCCAAGATTAGGTATGGTGATCGTGGTGTCTCAGTATTTGGCATAGAGTAAGAAGGGGAGGACCCCTACTGATATATATAATATATAGATGAAAGTCTGCTGTTCAGAATGGGAGGTATGATCACAGCTCCCTTGATAGTGCGCCACAAAAAATCCAGACAATCGCTGCAGAGATATTCAGCCCAAGGCTAAATCATTTTATGGGAGGTGTATTGCTGACTACCTATCCAATGCTCCACTAGCTCTGGACGTAATTGAGCAGACCAATTCAACCCATGCAAAGTAACTCCTTCTTACATAGGCAAAGTAGCAAAAGCATCCGGCGAGACGCCGACGCGCGTTTCGTTAAGTATGCTTAGTCTTGGCATCAAGACTGGACTGTGCACTGTTCAGCATTTCGGGCACAGAAGGGAACCCCTCATCCCCTACTGGTCTTGTATACCTTGTGGAACCACCCTTTCAAACGTAGAGTTTCAAATGCTGACTGCAGACACCACTTCTCTGAGCACTGCAATCATTGGAGTTGGACAAATGCAGGATATATAGTGGGGGTTTTATTTAAGTGGTTCCAAAATAAACAATGTATTTTTATAACTATCTCATCTCTCATAATTATTTCCCCCTCTGATTCCTTATTGTCCCCATCATTGTTCCCTCATGGCCTCCTCTCATACATCTTATTTTCCCCTCACGGGCCTCTTTTTTCCACCCCATCTCTCATTGCCATGCCTCATCTTCAGATGTGGCATTCCATTTGGAGTAATAACATGTTTACACTAAACTAAAATGAGTATTTTTGTTGTTTTACCCTTTAATTATCTGACCTTAAATAATGTACCTAATTTTGAGATTCTTGTTCTCAGCAGAACTAGCTGATTAATTTGTGGGGGAATTGCCAGATATGTGCTCAAGTGTGTCTTGGGATCTTAAGGTGACCCTTGATTTCATTCTAATAGTAGCCTCATGTAGGCCGGGACCACATCAGTTGTAATCAGGGACAACACAGAAGTAGGATGGCTAAGCACATTGTTAGTCCTAGATAGAATGGTGGTAAGAGAGGCCAATGCTACATGGTAGATCAGAGCAACTGCAGACAGAACGTTTCACAGTAAGTGGAGCTAAAACACAAGTAGGCAAACATTGCACTGGTAGGTGGAGTAAACAAGCAGGCAGTCAGCACACTAGTGGATGGAGTACACACAATGGTTACATGAGTGATATAGCTCCATCCAGCAGCAGGGATATCCCAGTATTATTATTATTATTATTATTATTATTATTATTATTATTATTAGTCCTCCTCCTCCTTTCCCCCTGCTTTCCCTTAGATAAAACCATATGAAACATATTTAAGTAGATTAGTCAATAAAAGAAAGTTATTTACATTTAATCTGATTCATCCAAAATAGTTAAATTTGTTCTGGTCATGAAGGGGCGATTATGCCAAAACAAGGAGAAATCAGATCATTTGGTCTGAGAGCTAAATGACAGTATCACATGAGGCCACATCCAAATTGTGGTTATTGGGCGACAATATTTTACAGCATACACTGTAATTAATGATTGTATTTAGACTGGGATTGCTTGGTGCTTTGGCCCCATTTGTGGAGTGATATCTGAGCACATTTGTTGGCATGGGCCATACTACCGGCCATAGTTACCTACAGGGAAGCCTTTCCCGGTGGTTGTCGGTACTATGATCAGTTATGTACATATGTGGACAACTTTAGAGCTGTGAGTGTGGTTTTAGTGTTGTAATGTATGAGGTAGAATGTAATCAAATGATAACTCGACCAATTCACTTTTGTTTAAAGTCCCATAAATTATCACATATTATTATTTACCAGGGGCCCACCTTTCCACCCGATCCAGGAGGTCCCACAATGTCTACAGTGGTTGGGGGACAACATTCTGCCTGCATTTAAAAAGATGCAATAAGAGTATTTTTGCACAGCACTAGACATGCAGGATCTCGCCAGATCATGTGGTATGTCATCATCATCATCATCACCATTTATTTATATAGCGCCACTAATTCTGCAGCGCTGTACAGAGAACTCACTCACATCAGTCCCTGCCCCATTGGAGCTTACTGTCTAAATTCCCTAACACATAACCACAGACTAGGGTCAATTGTGTTAGCAGCCAAATAACCTACCAGTATGTTTTTGGAGTGTGGGAGGAAACTGGAACACCTGGAGGAAACTCACACAAACACCGGGAGAACATACAAACTCTTCACAGATAAGGCCATGGTCGGGAATTGAACTTATGACCCGAGTGCTGTAAGGCAGAAGTGCTAACCACTTAGCCTCAGTTAAGTAATACTCTGTGGTAATGTGTGAATAAAGGAATTAAACCCAAAATTACATTTTCAGATTTAGGTGTAATTGGCCTTTGCACTTTACATTTTACCAAAACTGCAATGGCAAGACAAGGTAACACTCAACGATACATGTAACATGCGTGCTTTGTATATGAAGATTTCAGTTTGGCATTTAGTTTTCCTTTAAGAGTACTCTCTCCTGACCATCTGTCCATGGAGCTAATGACAGTACAGTTGTAAACATATAACAAAAGCCGAGATGACTGGAGGCTAAGTCACATTTATTAATTTACTCAATCACTGCCAGACCACCTGGCCCTGCAAACCTTATGTCACCAAGGTTCTCCCAGTAAGGAGATGCAATGGCTTTATTATGGTTATGACATTTTATTGAGTTAATACTGTATTCCAGAGCCATTGTGTGCTGTAAACAGTGCACAAATTTGCGCAATCAATCTCTGAAGTGCTGCAAGGCTGTGCAGAGATATCAGAAACAAAGACCGTTAAACGATTCAGTCGGCTGTATGTGGAAAGTGCATTAAAATACTTCTATCAGTTTTTTGTGCCATGCTCATATTACTGACATTTTGCACTAACACTTTGTTAATGAAAAACTAACCAATAATCTGTTGGCATATTTTCTGCTCTTTCCTATTCTTATATTGGATTCACAGAGGTTTACTTACCAGCATGCCATCTCTTTCTGTAGTGCCCAGCTGTCACTGCAGCAAGCTCACTTTTAGGTTAAAGCATATTTTATCCTTAATTGCTATATTTGGTTCTCACGTTATTATAGCAGTTCCTTGGGGTGCATTTAAAACCACCTTATTGTAATAGATTATGGAATATAATGGCTAATGTGTCTAATGTAGAATAAATGGTTGTAATGATTTATGATGCAGCACTTCAGTTTTATTGAACATATGGATCATTGTACTAAAATGGATGGTGTATTGCTAGTTTAGCATAAAATACTGAATAACACATCCAAGAAAGTGAATGGATCATCCAGTTCATAATACGCTGCCCCTTCAGCTTTGAGATCTTTAATAAGCAAGAGTGTCATTACACTTGAAAATGTATGTGTAGGCAGTCTATTATCTGCGGCCAAGCCAGTCATAGGATGCTCAGATTATTAATGCTCAGAGCTTTGTACATGAAAATACAGCGCTGTTTAATCTCCTACTTTTTTTTCCTTCTCTTTATTGCTAGTCTGACTTGTAGGCAGTGAGAATTCATTAAGAAACTACAATTAAGTACTGAGGCAGGTCTATTTTTTTTATTTTTGAGCATGTGGCTCATTACGTGTACATGTATAAATATATATATGTATGTATGTATATATATATATATATATATATATATATATATATATATATATATATATATATATATATATATATATTGGTATATATTACAATGTTTTTGTTACAATTTTTAAACTTTTCTGTTTCTAACCTTTGCTAAGAATAAGTGTAGCAATGCTCCCCAATGATATGTAATAAGTAATGATGATTAGGAATAGCGTAGATACTAATGATGCTAAAGAGCAATACTTGTCAGCATGTCCTCTAAACACTAATTGCGATCATTTTATTATTGAAAACCCCCCTCCCAGTGATAAATCTGTTTTTATTTATTGTCCCGATAAACGGCAATAAAAAACAAAAACAAAACTAAAAAGGTTATCGACTTTAATAAAACAAAGCCCAGAACAGTAAGGATTAACCATCTTCGCTGGGGCCAGTCTTTCCGCTGTGCGCTTGTGTATTGGAACGTAAAGCCCATATTTTTGTTTCAGTTCTAATAATGGAAAAAATAATCGATTGAATTTATTTTAACAAACAACGTTTTAAGTAACATGAATCTGGTCCCAAAATCGTTATGTATCTTCCAACCTTTCCCTGTTATTCAAATTTGGTTTTGAAGGTGGATCAGTCTGCTATCATAAGATTTGTATGGAATAATAAATCCCCAAGATCCTCCTTATCTATACTCTGCAGCCGAGAAACATAGGAGGAAGAGGTTTTCCTGATCTAAGGCTTTACCTCATATTTAAGCCAAATAGCTCCAACATTTGTGTCCCACAATACCATAGTGTGGTAGGATATTGAAACTAAGCTCACCAATTTAACTTTCCCTGCACCTTTGTAGAGTTTCTAATAGACCCCTCAACTTAACTCCTTTCCTTCCCTTAAATTTTGCTTAAATAATTGCCAGTATTCTGGCTAGAGATGGAAAGCTTTTTTTATCTGTGGTCTTGGACCTCAATGTCCCCCTCTCCCTTAGATCTCTTCCTCCTTCCGCTTGGCCTTCTAACTGCCACCAGACATAAGAACAAACAAATCCAGCATATCGCTTCGGCAGCTACATGCCAAACTACAGGGGACTGGAAACAATTCCAGGCTCCATCCATAAAATTAGTTTTCAATAACATATGTAATTTATGAAGAGCTTTCTCCGCAATTGCTCTAATTCTTTTTACAACGTTTAGGAGCCTTGGCCTTCATACTTCAACATGCACCTTCCATTCTGAGCTTAACCTCCTGACTTGTTGGTCCACCTGATGCTCTCCCCCCTTCCCTCCTTGTCATACAACCCTTTCGGTGGCCGGCCACACAGCTCTCCCTCACCCCCCTTTTTATTATTATTATTATTATTATTATTATTATTATTTTATTATTATTATTACTATTATTGTTATTATCTTTGACTTATAAGGCGCCACAAAGGGTCCGCAGCGCCGTACATTACATGTACAGAAAACAGAACCAAGACACAACATGATACAAAAATATATACAAACACAGGTGACCGGGTAAAGCAATTCAGATTATATCTGACAGATAGTGAAAGGGATGGTAGAAATCAGCGAGAAGAAGGCCAAAGCTTAAGAAAAGAGGGCTAGCGAAGCCTGTTTTTTTAATTTTTTTTCTCTTTCTAGCACTTGTTCTTTTTCTTTGTTGCATTCTATAAAAAAAATGATCAGCAAATATTGTAGTTAAATATTCTGGTTGATAATGTATTAAAGTTTTGTGATATGTCTACAATAGCCGGTGTGTTATTTCTTTTTCTCTGTCACCCGTCATATTTCTGTGTTCAACATTCAACCATATTCTTACTTCTTACAATGTTTGAATTCAGTTTTACTCCGCACCAAGTTCCTAAAATTATCTGTTTAAAAGAGTGCTCCGTCAGTACCATTTTCTCTTTCCTTTCTCTTTGATAGTTACCATTCTTACAATGTTTGTCATATGCTGATATGCAAATAAATAAAGTCTTTAAAAAGTACCTTAATATGTGGAACCTGTCTGTGATTCAGTTTAAGCTCTCATTCACTTGTGGCCCCAACTTTAAACTATGGATGCAAGCAGTGATCAGAGTTGTTAATGAACTTAAGGTACAAATAAACTGGGCACTTCTATAAGATATTCAGCAAAGGTTTCCCTCTTTTAGACCTCTTTAGTTTTTTCCTACTTAGACATTTCCTTATGTCTCTCCCCACAGTAGACATTCTAAAAGACCTAACACCATTTTCGAAGATCTGTATAAAATTCCCTGTATGCAGAAACATGATCTCATCAGTTTATAATTTACTAATTGATGTTACCCTTGACTCCAAGGGTTACTATTAGAGAGAGTGGTAGAGGGGCCTCCTTGATGAGCCACCAGCTCCATCTCTACACAAATTAAGTTAATAGTGTATATGATCTATTATAGGTATAACACCCCTGATAAATCATCTAAAATATGCCATACTACTAATCTGAGCTGCTGGTGGAACTGTGGGCTTAGGGTTACAATGTATCATACCTGATGGACCTGTTCAACTATATCCCTTTGTGGGATAGCATGCTCTCCATTGTCAATTCAAATGTTCAACCAATACCTATTTCTTTTTTCACAATATGTCAGCGACCATAGCAAACAGTTGGAGTGCAATACTTTTGAATTTGTAAGCTGCCACTAAATCGTTGATAGCTAAAAATTGCAAACAACCAGAGCCCCCTTCCATTTCAGCCTTTAGAAAATCTGTTTGGTATACTGAATAGATGAAAAAAATATTTATTTCCTCTATGACAAACAACATTAATCTGACTCTGTATGAGCACCATGGTTCTTTTTCGAGAGTTGAAACTGCCCACAATCTCCATGGACAATAACTCCTCTATGACTTCTCAAGATGAGCTCTCACATATCTCATGTCCTTGCACTTTCTTCTGGATTTCCAGTCAAGCCAAATCAGAGATACGGCTTAGAGTGTACATATTGTTCTTTTGATTGACATTTTTATAAATTGTTATTGTTTAATTTACTTCACTTAAAAAGTACTTGTCATCTGTTCTTTTTAACATGTGCCTGTAAGTCTCCTTACCTAATCCTATTTTCAACTTTTCGTCAAGGTATTATTAATAATTTTTAAAAGGTATTTTGGCTTTGAAAAAAAAGCTTTATTCTCAAAATAAAGCATATATTTAATGATTTTACTTGACGTTACTTGTGCCACAACGATGCCTGGTGTAGAGTCTATTTCTGTGAAAATGCAATTGCCGACAGTAACCCTTTCATATATTGGTAGATGGAATAACGAGCCCTATCGCCAGTGAAAACCCCCGTCTTTGCTAGCAATAGAGCTCTTAGGCCCTTGATAAATTATACCTTCTATTACATTATTATTATCTTTATTTAGAAAGTGTCAACATAGTAGTCAACGTTATACATTAAGGTCCTGGGTCATTAAAGAGAACAAAGCAAAAAAAAAAGAGTTTGCTCCAGGACAAACCATGTTACAATGCAAGATGTCTAAAATAGTTTACTATTTTGAACATAACTTAAATACTGGCTGTTTTTTTCATGTAGAACACAAATACTTGATAGCTTTATTTTTACACTGACATTTAAAGTTGATCTAGGACATGCTCTACCCCAACTATAAATCTGTCCCCACATTTTACATTTACCTCCCTCTCCAATCCAATGCAACTTGGTTTTGCTCAGGTGCAAAGTTACTCCTTTTTTATGCTTTGCTCTCCTTAATGATTCAGGTTGTAAGTGACTTGAGGTATAAACAAATAACATACAGTAACTTGAACCAGAAGGTAAAGGGGGAGCTCTTACATAAGCTCTAGGCAGTTTGTGATTACAAGCACTCTTTGCTACTTTCTGGCTCCAGGCAATTGGTTATTACAGGCATTGTGCTAGATCTTTGCTTCAGGCAATTGGTTATTGCAGGCACTGTGTTAGATCCTGGCTCCAGGCAACTGATAATCACAGGCACAGTGCTAGATCTTGGCTCCAAGCAATTGGTAATCACAGGCACAGTGCTAGATCTTGGCTCCAAGCAATTGGTAATTGCAGGCACTGTGCTAGATCTTTGCTTCAGGCAATTGGTAATTGCAGGCACTGTGTTAGATCCTGGCTCCAGGCAACTGATAATCACAGGCACAGTGCTAGATCTTGGCTCCAAGCAATTGGTAATTGCAGGCACTGTGTTAGATCCTGGCTCCAGGCAACTGATAATCACAGGCACAGTGCTCCCTTAATGAAATTGATGCAGTTCTGGTTGCATTAAAATTTTTATAATAATAATACATTTAAATGTGGATCTCCTCTGCGAGGAAAGCTCTTGGGTCTCAATACATGGATAGATGAAAAACAAATACACAAATATTTATGTATAAAGAAATCCCTATCTATCAACGTTTATGTAAAAACCTTATGAAATTAACTTACAAATCCCTGCAAATAAGGTAACAATTCTCAATTTACTCAGCACACTGTTAAAATCAGTTTGTCCATTAAAATATAATTTCCCCCCTGTTATGAAGGGGTTAATATAGCACTTGCATACCAGATAGTATAATGCAGTATACAGCTTATTTGTAAGTGCCTTTTACGTCTTTTTCCGGGATGTAGTCAAAAAACATCCACCGCAGCAAGTGTAAAATCTAACTTTAAACCCCATTTTGGAAGAAGGTGACACGCCGTCTGTTTAGTGGTTTTATCTTACCTGAAAATGGCAGGAAATCTATAAAGAATAGGGCTCAGACTAATAACCTACTTTGTTTCTTATCTTGTTATTGTTAGTTAGAGCAAGCTAATGGGCACACTTAGAAGCCCTGCAATCATTTACTTTTGCCATGGGGCTTCAAGTCTGTGATGTGATCTGATTATTAGGGGTGTTAAGTATGCTATGGGCCGTTAAATCTCCCAGCCTGCTCTCCAGGTTAGACATCTTCTTGCACATTACGGGTCTGTAGGTTAAATCTTGATCTGCTCTTGTGCTCAAATCATTCATTATAAATTGGCTGCACTGTAAAGAAAACATTATAATTGTTTTGTAAATATAATTGAAATGGAGTGCTTAAAATTGACTAAAGCAATATTTTTGTGTTGATTTATATAATTATCACCAAACATCCACACTTAGTCATGTGAGGAATTGGTCTAGTTGTCAACCCTATTACAAGCAGTCACATGAATAATTTTGCTTTAACATTACAAGAATTCCTGCTCGTTCTGTCACCTCTTTTCTTATGCATGCAAATACCAGTAGCATAAGGCTAGTAGTACAAGTATTGCCTTCAGTTCTGAAAAACTTCATAATCAGAATGATATTTATTTGATAACAGAGAAATGATCCAAATAAAAGACTATACAAGTGGTGCATATGTAGTCGCAATGCTGCAATCCCATATAAAATGATGTTTGTTACTTTAACATAAATCACTTTTGTTACCTATACGAAGACACATTCATTTTTCTTTAGTGTTTTTCTTTAAGGTGGTGTTAATGCTTTATAGGGTGGGCAACACAGTGGCCTAGTGGTTAGCACTTCTGCCTCACAGCACTGGGGTCATGAGTTTGATTCCCCACCATGGCCTTATCTGTGTGGAGTTTGTATGTTCTCCCTGTGTTTGCGTGGGTTTCCTCTGGGTCCTCAGGTTTCCTCCCAAACTCCAAAAACATACTGGTAGGTTAATTGGCTGCTATCAAAATTGACCCTAATCTCTCTCTCTGTCTGTCTATGTGTATGTTAGGGAATTTTCCCTCTGTACAGCGCTGCGGAATTAGTGGCGCTATATAAATAGCTGATGATGATGATGATGATTTGTCATGTGGTTACCATGACAAACACAGTCACATGACATGATGTACCGAGCAGAGAGACTTAGGAAAGCTCCTCTTCACAGCATGCACATTCATAGCCCCACCCCTCCCCTTCTTCCTGTGCCTTAACATGACCATTGACTAGCTACCTAACTGACTGGCTCTGACTTAGTGATCAGGTTACACTTCTCTCATGAAGCAAAATGCTGAAGAGAGACACGTTCTTGCAGTGGCAGTCATATTAATCTCCCCCAAAGTGATTTTGCAAAGAGAAGGATTAGTAAAATGAAGGCATCCTTTAATAAAATAAACAACAGCTTCATGTTACTTTTATGTCAGTTATTTTTAGTCAGCTCAAAGGTATAAAAAGCTAATTTTTGACTGCAGAATTAACGCCTTCACGCTATATGATGCTACATATTAACGCTTATAGACTGCTTTCTAGAGATGATGGGATTGTGTGCCTGCACACAGCCAATAACAGTCGGTGGGTCTAACGACAGACCCAGTTACTGGTTTGTTAGATTCCAGAACCCACCGACAATAGAAACCACCACATACTTCCTTTTGGGTGCCACATAAGGTAACACTGTCATATATTAACAACATATCCCTATTTCTGTTGTCTACTTGGACAAATAGATTTCTGTGAATATTCTGGGATTGGTTTGAGTATGTAGATGTGGTATCTATTATGCAGAATGCTTGGGATTATGGGTTTTCTGGATAAGGATATGTTCTTTCATTAGCAGCCTAGTGACTAAATGTGCTAAAACACATTTGCAAATTACTTCAGTCTCTACACACTTTCCCTGACACTCCCTGGGAAATTCTTAGCATGGCTCATAATAGTAACGTAGAAAGTAACAATCTGTTTTTATAGAAAGAAACAATTCGTCAGATCAAAAGACCCTATAATTACATCTAGTCTGCCCTTTTTGTGTTTGTGTATGTTTTTTTTTATATTTTAGATTGTTAAGAAGCCTTTACAATAGCCGTAGTGCTTCCATGCATAAATGAATTATTTTACTGTCACTTTATGTAACAATTATGTTATAATTTAAAATAATATTCTAAAGCAGAGGTGTCCAAACGCAGTCCTCAAGGGCTACCAACAATCCATGTTTTCAGGATTTCTGTCTGTGCGTGATTAAAGAAATCCTGAAACAAGAACTGTTGGTCACCCTTGAGCACTGAGTTTGGACACCTCTGTTCTAAAGAACTTGAGTACAATTTTAGTTTAACATACTATTTATATACGTTCTTGCTTTACTTTAAAGCTGCACTACTAGAAGGAAAAATAGGGTAGATGCATGTGGATACCCTAGCTGACGAGTTTCAGGCTATAAGGCACTTAATCATTGAGTATCATAGTAGTACTTTTATTTTATTGTCCTGTAGCATAAAATGAGTCAGAGAGGTTGTTTCCATGCGCGTTTGCCTCCTAAATTTATCCATGTCTTGTGTTAGCCAACTTTGACATAAAGTGATCTTATTTTTATCATGACTCTAGATGGAAGCCGTCTCTTCATCGTGAACCCATAGGATCAGAACCCATAGGATCATACTTTTATTGTGTATATTGATTGCTTTGAAACCCACACATAGTACAGTATTTGCTACTGAGAGAAATCACCACATGTGTGGGCGGCTTTAGTTCTGCTGTTGCCAAAGACATATATCAAAATGTGTAAAAAGCTCTTGTTTTCCTATGCTGACAAGCCCGAATATACTGTACATGCTAAATGGTGTCTACCCCATAAAGATGGCTCCCTGTGCAGCCTCAATGCTACACCATTGAAAGCACCTTTTGCTTCTCTTATTAAGATGGGTACACTACAGGTTTTTCATCCAATTATCGTGCCGATAACACGATCAACGACCGTTTGGTCAGATATTTCATTAGTGTATACGCTCCCATGACCATGTTTTATTGTACCAAAGCACATTGTATCATTTGATTTGGTTTTATAATCTTCCTAAAAATTGCGATCAGCAATAGAACAATGTCGGGCAAATGTGGAAGGGTGTATACACTCACGACCAGCGGTGTAGGCAGATCTCTATAGAGTGTGCAGAGTCAGGATTTTTTTCGCAAGGGGTTATGAGAGAAGAGCATAGATCTGAAGCTAAATTATGTAGGTGTGTAGACATGTACCGGCATGCTCATCAGGACTCAGGGGCGCACGTAGGGGGGGTTTCTGGGTCTCCAGAAACCCCTCCCCTCCGCTAACAAAGTGCCCCACATAGTAGCACTGTACTATAAAGCAGCCGTGGTGCTGTCAAAGAAGCGTCCACGGCAGTGTATACAGCACCGCTGTGGACGCTTCTTTGACAACGCCACGGCTTCTGTATAGTACAGTGCTGCCGAAACGGAGCTGCTGCGTGCGCCCCTGGGACTGTCAGTCATTGGTACAATTGTTACACAAATCACATCTGCATTAATTTTCTGTAGTGTGTAGCCAGATTTTGACATAAATTAATTTAGAGATTATGCAGAGTAACTGTAATTAGTAATAACATGGTGCATTCCCATTACTGCTGGAATAACTGCTGACAGCTTGCTTTATTTGCATACATATACAGTACAACATAACTACTTGCTAATAAAAATTAAATAAAACCCCAAAATCAGCGGATTGTGTCCAAGTGAAATGGATGATTATATAAAGCAAGTATTAGATGTGTCTGGAGCTAAAGGAACTCAATGTAGGTGTAGCCACAGGGAACCTTTTAATCTGTGATTTTGGCAAATTTTGATAAAACTAAATCAAAATGAATCCTTGCTAAGTGTCAGAATTCATGTATTAAATTCATTACTCTCACCACAAGCTGCTGTCTGATCTGCTACAGGGTATAATTGGGGAGAAATCCAATACGCAGCCCTCCTCGTTGTGTTCTTCTATTGAACTCTGAGCAGGTCAGAAAAGCTGTACTAGACAGACACAATGACTTCAAGATGTATGTCTTGTGGAGGGCTTGTTTGTTTTTTTGTATCAATGTAAAAGCAAAGTAACACTCCAGACAAATACTACTTTTGAGGGGGGAGATGGACAGCAATAACAAAACAAATCTGCTCTCCGCTGGTGTTTTCATAAAAGACAAACTAAACACAGGCTGTGCGACCATCTGAAAGGCAGAAGTATTCCTGTGAAGGCCCTTTTTATTTTTTATTTAGAAACTGCATGAGATTTTAAATCGGCTGATCTGATTCATGGGGGATAAAGGAGCAAGGAACAGCTAAATAGTGCAAACAAACACAGCTGTGATGTTCTCTGCTCCATTTTTCATTTCATTTTCACATTTCCAAAGTAACTTCCAGCAAACCCAACAAGGCCTCGCCCCTGACAGGATTACGGGCTTGAGTGATAGGCCGAACGAAAAGATGATGTGAGGGTATGATTAGCAGATGTTGTATAAAATGCAGGAAGGAAACTGGCCATTTGCTGATGACTGTAGAAATATAGCAAAAAATGCAGATAACGTAAACATTTTTCATCCTGCTATTGCCAATCCTCAGCGTTCAAAATAGTTACTGCTCTGGGTGCACTAAGAAAGTGCGTGTTTATATATAAGGGTAGTCCTTGTTTATAGACTGTACCAGCGACATTGCCAGTACTGTTTCCATGCATTCTTATCTGGACAGTATACTTCTGCCTGAGATGTCAGAAAGGTGTTATGTGCTGGGACACAGTGTAGATGTCTATCTCTGCTGTTATTGTCAGATAAGTATAAGCTGAATCACTCTTTCTGCCTTCCGTGACAGGAAAACGTGTAGCATATTTGCAATGGGTGGGCCAATAAAAATTCCTGTCCCCTTCATGAATGTCGTGCTGGAGGAATTGTTTATTTGTATTGGGCCTGTGGGAAAAGACTTAAACATTTTCCATGCACTGGTCAGAGAATATGAATATGGTTAAGGAAGGATTTCAATAGCTATATTTATAGGGACATTGTTAAGCGAAACAGCTTAACAGTGATTAAGGAAATCCTCTGACATATTAAGTCTAAACTCCCAAGTATTCATTGGGATAAATGTCAGTCTTTATATTGGTATACCAATATTTCATGTGAAAATGTCACTTTCTAGAAATGCACAATTGCACAGATGTTCTTCCTGTGAACATTTACTTAAGTTTACATAAATTAGAGTTATTATTCTGTTTACAATTCATCATTTTTAATTGAGTTACAACCCATACAAAAGTATTATCTCATTGAAATGTGGGACTTCTGAGCTAGCCAATCACATTTTAGTTTCACTTTCTTACTTATCCCAGCACAGATCAATTTAAGGGTGAATTTGAAAGTTGTTTTTTTTTGTTTTGTTTTCAAAATAAATATTTTTTTTTATTTTTTTTTGTAATCCGTTACACTGCCCCATTGAAGTTATTAAGCAGGGTGCACAGTACAGAAAATTTCTACGGATCTATAACTATTTTACTAACATTTGAAAGTCCTGATGAGCATGCCAGTTCATGTATACACACCTACATGATTTACCTTCAGATCTGTAATCTTCATCTCCCATAACCATCTGCTGAAAAGATTGCGACTCTGTAAACTCCATAGAGATCTGCGTATGCTGCTGGTCATGAGTGCTGACATACTGCAGAATTTGTCCGACAATGTTCCATCGTTGTTCCATCGTTGATCGTGATTTTTAGTCAGTTCATAAAATCAAATGTAACAATACGATGTGCTTTGATATGCTAAAACATGATCATGGGAGGGTACACAATAATGGGATATTGGACCTAACAGTCGTTTATCGTGTGATTGGAATGAAAGTTGAATGATAAACCTGTAGTGTGTGTACCCAGCTTAATTGTGTCCAGATGAAGACTTGTCCCAGAGACTTGTGTAAATGAGCTACATAGATCTGCAATTGGATCAGCTGTGCACTGTTCCGTAGAAAAAGCTCTAAAAAGGCATCACAAAAGAAATAAAAAAGACAAATAACACTTTAATAACACTTTTAACTCTAGATTACACCGTGGCATTAAATTTAACCTGTCAATCAACATTTCAATGATATTTTGAAAAAGCCTGTTCCTTAATATATGATGCAACCTACATTTCTTATGTTCTTGCCTGCCAAGCACTGCTAGCCCTCTACTCTGCCAACAAACTTTCATGCATGCTCACTGTCATTGTAACAGTGAGCACATGCTCAGTCTCATACTCCCTATACATGATCTGCCTCAGCCATAAATCCAGGCTCCACCCGGCAGGTATGCACCTACAAACAGAGTCCAATCAAGGAAGAGATTGCTGTTCTCACAATGTTAGTCAAGCCAAGCAGCGTCTGTAGTTATAGTGATTGAGGAGGGGAAAACAGACTGCGTATAAGATACAGTTATTATCTAAATGACAGGTGGAAAAGCAGAAAAATACAATATTCGTTCTTAAAAAAAAAACAGGGAGGGAGAGAAGTCAATATTCTTAAATTCACCACATGGTTGATGAGTGGATGGGTTAATGAATGAAGTTCATCTCGGTTTTCTTGAACTTCCCAGTGATGGGCCTCAGCAAACTGGTCAGTTTTATTTTCACACAGGAATAATATTTTATTTATAGATTGCAGAAGAGAGTTTTCAGTCACTATTTACATGTAAAGCAGGTGTGATCTTACTGATATATTATACTGTGACCAGCTATGACAGCTTACGCCAAGGTAGTGAGTGCCATGCTGTTCCGCTTAAACAGATATTGACATGAGCTTCTGGAAGAGGTGACAGAGGTCTTAGCATGTAGCAGCCACCTTTCCCGTAGAACTTATTGCGCTCACAGGTACTGGATGCCCCCAGGCTTTAACTCTTAGCGTAGTGAAAGCTTATATGCAATACCGCAACAGAGGGAAAGGAGGTGGTAACAAGAGCGAATGGTCAGGAGCAGTCAGGGATCCGTAGAAGGCAAAGTAATCAGGGACAGGCCAAAGGGTCATGGTTGGCAGCGAGCGGGGATATCCAAATAACAAAGCCAAAGGTCAGGGCAATCAGAGTACAAGCAGAGTCCAGAAACAAGCCAGGGGTCACAACAAGAATCAATCAGCAATTGGCCAGATTATCCACAAGCCCTCCCTGCCTTAAATACTGGCATGGACCAATGGGGAATCAGCAGCACTGGTGCACAAATTAGCCACTGAAGGCTAATAATTATATTACATTTGCACAACCGCCCGGCTGTCCCTTCATGCTGGGACGCGTTGCTGACTGAGATAGCATCTTGGCCATTGCCTTGGAGATGGCCGGAATAAAGAGAAAGTGATGTCCCTTTTCTCATGGTGACGGCCGGGACACAGCCAGAATGAAAACAACGAGCCGCAGCAGCTTGGGGCACCGCTGCGGCTCGTAACACATGCGACATGCGCTAAATCCTTTGTTAGTGCACTGAAAGCATTAAGACATGAATGAAGATAAGACAAGCATTATTTTATTAGAAAAGTTGAAATTAATTAAGGGGTTGGTTGCAGGTGGTGTAGCAGAATGAACCTTGAAGTGATGTTTTCATGCTTTCCACCATCACATTTTCAGCAAGTACTGCAATACAGCAAAGTAGGTAATTTTGTGGGAGCATTTCCCACAACTGTCATGTGGGCGTGCTCCTGTGTGTACACAAATAGGTACATATGCCCACAAACAAGATATATGCACTTTCACAAATGGCCTTTAATCTATGTATTTTAACATGTTTAGTTGGCTGAAAATTTTCTTGACACTACGGAGGTGTCTGCACATTGCATACATTGCTTTTTTCAAAGAATGCTGTTCTGGATCCTTTACTTTTAATGTGAAAAAATATATTTTCATTCTTGTTGAAGAGTGAAGAAACTATGTTACTTTTGTAAAATGATAAGCTTCATATTTTTATCTATATAGTGCTAGTCAGTACAGAGAATATGTAGTCGATTCACATCAAAACTGTATAATGGAATAGAGGCATGAACAACCGCTACTGACGGTGAGAGTGGAGGGGGCTGTGTTGCCTGCACCTGTCGCTATTCTTTGTCTCTCCTACTCACTTATCCTCAAGTGGCTGCCCAAGGATGACTCAATGTCTTCTGCCTTTACTATGGGAATATGTCAAGATTTAAGCTCTATTCAATTTTTCTTTCCTGTTTTCTTTTTAGAGTTTATATCTCTCCCTGTCACAATTTTGCACCCCCAATTTTTATTTTGCCCCTACATCCTAGTTAGCTTATTGGATAAACAGACTCTGAGGTAGATTTACTAAACTGCGGGTTTGAACAAGTGGAGATGTTGCCTATAGCAACCAATCAGATTCTAGCTGTCATTTTGTAGCATGTACTAAATAAAAGATAACTAGAAGCTGCTTGGTTGCTATAGGTAACATCTCCACTTTTTCAAACCCGCAGTTTAGTAAATCTAGCCCTTTCTTATATCAATCCCAGAGTGGTTCAGAGCACACACTAAATAACAAGCTGAGTGCTCTTGTTTTATAACGAAGAAAGATTTGTGTCAATGGTAGAGCAGTGGATGGGGGTGAGTGTACTTTATGAGGGCCAAGGTTCTTCAAGTCTGATGCTGGCAACATATTTTCATCCCCATAAATATAACAGGCAGTGAGGTAGTGTATAGAGCTATACAATGAAAACATCAGTATAGCAGTGTTATATTATGAATGTATATTTTTAAATTTGAATAAAGTTGCACCAACATTGTAAACATATTGAAGCTGGGAGTTATGTACTCACAACAATTTACCAAGAACTGGTCTTACTGGCAACATCTGTGCAGGGATCAGAGAATAAAATATAGTTCACGGTGTACTTTCATCACATGCTATAATCCCATTTCTGTGCTCAAAGCCTATTATCTGCCATCTACTGTTCACATTTTTAATGGTATTTTATCAGAATTTTTTTACTTTTAACAGGCGATGGATTCATTGTATTAGGGTAACATAGATAGTATACATTTACATTCACTGTTGTAATATGTTTTGGATGTCAATGCCGCTTTGAATTCTTTTTTTATTGACATCTGCAGGCAATAATTTATTTCATTTCTATACTATGAGAAAAAGTGGGATTTTTTTAAAGCTTTATTTTTGGATTTGGGTGAAAAAAACAGCATACTTACTGGTACTCTGGGATCAAATCTGTATGGTCCATACAGGTGCTCAGGTGAGGGGAGAGGTAGGGAGGGTGAAAGCAGAGGGCTGTGTGATGCTGCAAAGGGGGGTTTGGCCCTGTGGACCAATATGAAGCTCAATGGATGGAGTTTTCAGCCTTCTATTGGTTCTCCTGCTTGCACTTATCTTGGCAGCCAATTTAAAGTGTAGCTATGCTACAGAAATTATGGAGCCGTGGGAACAACTGTTTCAGCATTCTATTCCTGGGAATAACGAGGTCAGTGAAAATGTACAAGTTAACTAGGATTTCTGCTTTAAATGATAATTAGTTATTGCGTTTTTATAATAGTCTTTTAAATTGTACTTATCACCTAAACACAATAGAAGCATTTTTGCCACTTAAACCTATGTTCATTAGAAATTATCCTATTGTAATATTACTGAGACATAAAGCAGAACGTGCTGACAAAATTGCTGCCTGCACTGGATGTGTGCGACAAGTAGTGTGCTATTGTTTTCTTGTGTGTATGATCACATCACGTTGGGGGGCATGCCTAGTTCTTCTAAAATGTTAGGTCGCCCTCAGCCACCCCAAAAAATTAACCCTGCATTGCTGATTGCTCCAGAGACAGGTGTGTGTCCTACCCACTCCCTATGGTGAGCGGGACATACCTCTTAATGTCCTGAATCAGATCAGAACTGTCCCACTAAAATTGGGTCAGTTGGAAGATATGCATTACCTGCACATAACAGTTCATCAATACCACAAGAAATAGTCCTTGTTTTTCAATCAAACAAGACCTATATATAATATATATTAAAATGATTAATCTTTATTGCCTTGTAATTACTGACAGTATATGTTTCCAGAATTCAATAATAGTTAAATTTATGTCCATATTGTTCCTTTGTCCAAGCACTCAGACACAAGTATTTGTTCTGAATCTGTACTGTACGAGGTTTTCTTGAAATATATTTATACACCCTGTGCCGGAGTCATTAAAGAGAACAAAGCATGAAAAAGGAGTAACTTTGCACCTGGGAAAAACCATATTGTATTGGAGGGGGAGATAAATTTTAAATGTGGGGACAGATTTATAGTTGGGATAGGGCATGTCCTAGATCAACTCTACATTTCAGTGTAAAAATAAAGCTATCAAGTATTTGTGTGATAGAACAAAAAACAGCCAGTATTTATCTTATGTGCAAAATAATAAACTAATTTGCACCCCTTGCATTGTAACTTGGTTTGTCCCGGAGAACATTTACTCCTATTTTTTTCCTTACCTTCCTTAATGATTCAGGCCCCCCGACTGTAGACATTTACTTCAGCACAACTCATGTTATACAGTACAACTATAGTTAATGCAGTACATATGCAAGGGTGTTTTACAAGCAGGGCCTCATCCCTTGGTTTGTGTAATTTCACCAACTTTTTTTGATATAGTTCTGTCTTGACCACATCTTCCAGTGAGTCATTGATATGAGTAACATCTGACCAATGAGCAATTACACAACAGTAGATGCAATAGGCGAATCTAGAGGTAGGTAGTGTGTTATATTTTTACCTCACACAAGTCCGGAATTTGTAAATACATTTTTCTTTCTTTAGTTTTTATTGATTTTATTTGATTGAGTTATTGTGTCTCCACTTTACAGTTTAATACACCAGTTCAGGTTCATCTTGAATGTCTGGCTGCTCCGTATAAGAAGCTGGTTTTATTTCCTTATGGCAACCTAGACATTAATATTTTGACACACTCTATTTGTGGTTCCCCGTCAGATATAATTTAGGTTGCATGCTTTAATGGTAAGTGCTAGTGCTATCATGCTACATTTCACATATAAGATGTCCCAGAAATGTTTGGGCATACCTCATTTTCTACTTTTTCGCAATAGATTTAAATGACTAAATAATCATCACAAATGGCACATGCATAGTATACTTCACAAATGTACTATTTGGCAGATCTCTAGACAAAGAAGGAAGCAGAGAAGTGGACATGTAAAAGTTCACCATGCAAGGTGTCACTCACCGGACTGTTAGTTCCTCTAGTTCTAGACATGGGTCTCTCTCTCTCTTGCCGGCGCCTGTCTTGCGCCGCGGCCGTCCGCCATCTTGACCAGAGGTTTGCGCATGTGCAGACCTACAGACTGTTAAAACCTTGTTCGTATCCTCATTGGATAATTTATTACTCCTCACTGCTTAAGACGCCTGTTGCTCTATTACCTTTGCCTGTTCTTGGTCCTCATTCCGTTGAGATACCAAGGAGTTTCCTGTTCCTGCCTATGGTACCTGTTTGCTGTGGACGTTACCTGCTCCTGGACAAGTCTTCATTCCACATCAGTGGTAATACCTGCCAGCTGCAGACCGCTCCATGCTGCCTCGTATCTTACCTGCTCCTGGACAAGTCTTCATTCCACATCAGTGGTAATACCTGCCAGCCGCAGACCGCTCCATGCTACCTCGTATCTTACCTGCTCCTGGACAAGTCTTCATTCCACATCAGTGGTAATACCTGCCAGCCGCAGACCGCTCCATGTTACCTCGTATCTTGCCTGCTCCTGGACAAGTCTTCACTTCACATCGGTGATAATACCTGCCAGCCGCAGCTTATTCTAATTACTTCGTATGTTACCTAGTTTCGGTACTGAGTTCGATTGTGCCTCTGTAGTATAGCTGCGAGTCGCTGACTCTTTTACTACTGTATGATTGGCTGCTCGCATAGACTTTCTTCAGTTGTCAAGCATCTGCCTGTTTTATACTACCTGCGTGCTAAGCACTTGGAACTCTCTCCTCCTATTATTACTGCTCATCATTCTGCCAAGTTACTATTGTTTCTACTGCTCAGAGACTACATATATATATCATTGACATTCCTTCTTCCATTCAGTTTAAGTAGTGCCGTGTATCTGTTGTGCCTAGCTGTACCGTATATTCACCATACTCCCCAGGGGGCCGTGACCTGCACAGTGGAAGCCGCTAAAATCCATACTTCCTTGCGGGAGTTCCTGGAGAAGACCAGCCACTGTGTTAGACTCCGCGCCTCTGGTGAGTAAGGCTACATCTGGTGAATTCTGGGTAAAACTTTTAGTGCCTGTGACACAAGGAAATTTACAGCTGTCATCATTTCAGCAAAACATTTTCATGCAAAGTGATTTTTTTTTTTATAATAGTATTTACAGGGATTTAAATACAAATCTGCTTTCCTTCTTCTGTTCAGCGAGCTGTGATTCAAGCCAGTCTCCACATGATCAATGGGATCATTATCACCTTCTAATTACCCACAGATTTCCAGGTGTGTCCATTACATTATAAATGAAACCTACCTAGTTTTACACAGCGATGGCCAAAGGGTCAGCCAGAAGGAATCTATACCTCTTCCCTTGTCATGTGACTGTCTCAGCAGTGATTTAAATGATAACATTAAGAACCCAACTGACCAATCACTTGCTATCAACCTTTGATAGAGAGGATTAATTAGACAATATTAATGATTGGAATTCCATGAAATGCTCTACTTTTTTAAGCAATGCTCTGGATTGTCTCCTTGTAGAGAGAAAAAAGGGTTAACACATTTCATATGAGTTATTTAGTTGTTTTTTTCTTTCATTCTGTTGATTTCCCCTGCGTTGTATGGGGAAATAATGAGCAGGTGATTAATACACTGCTTTGTTTTAACTCTCCCTGCTGTTTGCCTGGAATACAGTGATGGGATTTGCAGACGAGGCAGACATGTAATACATAAAGCGATGACAGATATGGCTGGGACATAACCATGTCAGGTTATCTGCAATAATAAAAACACATTCCTGGACTTTGATCTATGTATTAACATTATCCACGTGCGTGGTTGCTAGGGGGGAAAAATATTACTGTGAAAACAATAGGGCGGCTTGAGATGTTCCAGTAATGTAGTGGATTGACTGGTAATATACAAACCATGATCTGTGTTAAGTAGATAACAGATAATTGCACTGTAATAAGAAGCTGGATATTAAGTGCAACTGCTTAATAGGGACAGCAGAAAATCATATTACTTGGCTGTTATCTCCATAGTAACCAGATTCCAGCTCCACATCATGTACGCACGGCACACAGCTCCCCCACCAAATTCTGACATGCTAAGTGCTTTCAATTTGTAGCCATGGTCTGGATGTATATACTCCTTGAACTATTAGATAAATTAAAAGAAACCAGAACATACATTAAGTAAATGGAATTAAAAAATAAACAGGTTGATTTCATTAAGTACTCCTCGCCTCTAGGTGCATTTCAGTACAATATTAATATTAGTTCAAAAACAGCATACATTGACTTTAAACATTTTCAAACATGGAACATTCCCAAAAGTTATATAGACACCAGCTGTCTAGGGCATTTCAAGATGCACACCTACT
Organism: Mixophyes fleayi; assembly: GCF_038048845.1. Lineage (NCBI taxonomy): Eukaryota > Metazoa > Chordata > Amphibia > Anura > Limnodynastidae > Mixophyes > Mixophyes fleayi. Next base: position 69,203,774 of record NC_134406.1, read on the forward strand.
TCGCATTCTTCGAAAATGTTGTTGTTTATGCACGTTCACTTCAAAGTCCTCTGAACAGACGTCCTTGGTGCGTGCCCACATCACCTTGATTGGAACTGACATCCTTGGTGCACTCCAACTTTACAGTCTTTAGAACTGTCACAATCTTTCCAACTCCTCCGATGGGATGGTGCAAGCTTTTGCACTTGTGCACACACTGCTGTCTTGGCCTACAAATCCATGCACTTTAAACCGTGTGCATTTGCACAAACGTATGCATGTGATGTCACATAAGAACATTTTCCCCGCAGGTTTGCTCTTTTACACTTGTAAATGGACCTTACAGATTGGGCCTTGCTCTTGAGAATGTAAAGGGTAAAGAGTCACAGTTGTGATTTAAACCGTAGCCACCAATCAGATTATAGATACCGTTTCTCTTGCATGGTTTAGAAAGTGAAAGCTGAACATCTCATCTCATCCTCTCTTATTCTCATCTCTGCAACTGTGCCTGTTTTTTTTAAAAAAATATGTAATAGGACTTTGTTACTTGCTTAACCTGTGTTTAGTTGTTGCTTATTGAACCAATTTTATGACTCTGGCCTGACTCTCATATAGCCTGAGTAAGCCCAATATTCCCCCCACCTCCCTTCTCTGATCAGCTGTGCACTTAGCACAGAGGTAACTTATTTTAAAAACAGCCTCACTATAACTTACCATCTAGCCTGGGGGAGACGTATGTTGGGGGCAGACGTGTGTTTTTTACATTAAGTTGTTTTTTTCACAAAGTGTTTAGAAAATACAGTTAAACAAGACAGTTGAACAAACATTGAACAATTGAAGACCTCTAGAAATAATCTACATCTGCAGCATCTTTACTCTGCTACTTCTGATTGCACAGAACATTACAAGTAGGTAATTCTTTTTAATTGTATTCAATTGTATGTAAATATATTTGTTGCTATTTTCCTTCCAAATACGAATATTTGCCAAATTATTTTTCTTGCTTTACCTTCATGACATTATCTTTAGAACTATATCCTCCTTCACCCTTCTTGCAACACGCACCTCTGTCCACATTACCCCTTCATTACTTCACTCACCTCTTGTCAGCACCCATGAACTCTTTTCCTATTTAAATTCAATAGTTATAACAGCCTCACCCTGTTGGCAGAAACTAAAAGGACGCACATCTTACAATCATATTTTTTATCTTTCTTCCTCCCTGCTTCTATTAGCTGGTGATATATCACTTAATCCAGGTCACCCACACTTCTCCCACACGCATATATCTGAACGCTACCGAAATTCAGCAAACCTCAAAAGCATCACCTGTTTCCCCTCTCTTCCAAAGTCCTTTAAATGTGCCCGTTGGAATGCTCGCTCTGTTTGTAACTTACCTCCGTACATGACCTCTTCCTCTCAAACAACCTCAACTTTATGGCAGTAACAGAACATGGCTCACGCAATCAGTTACTGCCTCACCTGCAGCCCTTTCACATGGTGGCCTCCATTTCACCCACACTCCCAGGCTTGGAGGACTGGGAGTGGGGTTGACTACTTCTCTCCCCACAGTGCACATTCACAGTTCTACCAAATGTCCCATCGCTCACGTTCACATCTTTTGAAGTGCATACTGTTACGATTTTTAACCCATTCTCTATGTGTGTTGCTGTGATCTGTAGCCCCTTCCTGGACCCCACCAACAATTTCTTGAACACTTCTCTGCATGGCTCACTTACTTCTTATCTTCTGACATCCCCACCACCATCATGGGTGATTTCAACATCCCTATTGCTAATCCACGTTCCAATGCTGCTTCAAAACTGCTCTCACTATCCTCACTTGACCTCTCCCAGTGGATTGAATCCGCTACTCATCAGGATGGCCACTGTCTTGATCTTGTTTTCTCTAGACTATGCTCAGTTTCTAATTTCCTTAACACTCCTTTCCCCCTCTTAGATCATCACCTTATTACTTACTCACTCACTCCCATTTCTTTAACCTCTCTGCTGTCAAAGCTTCCTCATACCAGCTAAGTGTATTGATTTTCAACAGTTTTCCACCTCTCTCCAACACCTTCTCTCCCCAATTTCTACATTCTCGTCCCCTGATATGGCAGTTCCTCATTTTCAACAAACCTTAGAAACTGCCCTTGATCAAGTTGCTCCAGCGACTCTTCATACTACACGTAGACTTCGTTGCCAACTGTGGCACACTAAAGTAACACAAAATCTGTTTGTTTTTTTTCGTGAAGCTGAACGTTACTGGTATAAATCTTGAACGTCTAATGATTTCATCAAATATACTGCTATCTACCATTCCTATCGAAGTGCTCTGGGCATTGTTAAACAAGCATACTTCCAATCTCTTATCTTTGCTCAGGCTTCTAACCCCAAACGCTTTTTTAACACATTTAAATCTCTTCTCAATCCCCCAACCCCAAATCCTCCAACTACAATCAGTGCTTAGGATCTTGCTTCCTATTTCAAGGACAAGATTGATAAGATCAGACTTGAAATGGTATCATGTCCCTCGACAAGCAATCAGCTGAATTCCTCCCCAGCATCTTCTGACACCCTCTCTTCATTTGATCCCACAAATGAAGAGGAAGTTTCTAAACTTTTTTTTATCTTCCTACTCAAACCTCCTGTCCTCTTGATCCCATACCCTCACAAACTGGTAGCTCTCTGTCTCAAGTGCTCATTCCACCTCTAACTAAAATCTGAAATCAATCTCTCTCTACTGGTATCTTTCCATCACTATTCAAGCACGTTGTGATTACTCCTATTCTATAAAATCTAAATTCTGACCCAAACTCTCTCTCAAATTACCGCCCCATCTCTCAACTCCCATGCCCCTCCAAACTTCTCGAGCGAATCGCCTACCTTCGCCTCACAAGTTTCCTTTCTGCAAACAGCCTGTTGGATCTTCTTCAATCAGGCTTTCGCTCTCAACACTCCACAGAGACTGCGCTGACCAAGGTTTTTAATGATCTGATTACAGCTAAAACTAAAGGTCATTACTCTCTTCTAATTCTCCTGGATCTCTCTGCTGCATTCAACACTGTTTGCCACTCTCTCTTCATACAGACGCTACAATCCCTAAGTCTTGAAGGCACTGTCCTATCCTGGTTCTCATCCTACCTAATCGCTCTTTCAGTGTTAATTTCTTTGGAACAACCTCCACTCCACTTTCTTTATCAGTTGGAGTATTGCAAGGCTCAGTCCTGAGTCCTCTGCTATTCTCTATCTACACCACTTCTTTAGGAAAACTAATAAGCTCATTTGCATTTCAGTATCATATCTATGCGGATGATACACAAATTTATCTATCCTCTCCTGATCTCTCACCATCTGTGTTGTCTCGCGTTACTGATTGTCTTTCTGCCATTTCATCTTGGATGTCCTCTCACCAACTCAAACTCAATCTTTCAAAACCAGAATTAATAATGTTCACACCCAACAATAGAAGCTTCCTGCCTGACATTTCTATTTCTGTTGACAACATGACCATAAATCCCACCTCGCAAGCTCGCTGCCTAGGTGTAATCCTTGACTCGCAACTATTCTTTGTTCCCCACATCTACTCTATATTTACATCATGCTGCATATATCTAAAAAAACATTTACAGAATACTTACATATCTCACACAACACACTTCAAAAAAAAAATTTACTCATCACCTCCGGCATCAACTATTGTAATTCCCTCCTTACTGGTCTTCCCAAAGTCAAACTTGCGCCCCTACAATCTATTTTGCACACAGCGGCTAGATTTATTTTCAAATTGTTTTATATCTGCTGAGTCACTCTGTCAGTCTCTACATTGGTTGCCCTTTTTTCAACGAATCCAATATAAAATTCTTCTACTAACAAACAAGGCCATCAACAAAATTGCATCGATATACATCTCCTCATTTGTCTAAAAATATCTCCCAACTCGTCACCTCCATTCTGCACAAGATCTGTGTCTCTCTTTTACTGTCGTCACATCCTCCCATTCCGGGTTACAGGACTTTTTTCGGACTGCACCCACTTTATGGAATTCACTCCCTCGCACCACAAGACTTTCCTCTAGTTTTCAATCCTTCAAGCGTTCTCTGAAAACCCACCTTTTCAGGCAAGCTTATAATATTCCTCTACCATCCTCTTAATCTCCTTAGGTAACCCTATTACCACCCTCGACACAGCTAACACAAGACAACAACCCTCTGGCCAACATAGTTGTGTGACTGAACATACAGCCCACTAAATACTTTGTAACCTTTACATTCTAGCTGGACAAATATTCAATATGATTTAGCACTTACCCTTGTGTATGAAAGCATTGTCCCATAGATAGATAGCTTGCGAGCAGGGCCTTCGTACCTCTACGTATGTATGTATTACCCATTATTGTTTTATTACTGTTTGTTCCCAATTGTAAAGTGCTACGGAATCTGCTGATGCTATTTAAATAAATGATGATGATGATGATGAAAGCTAGCATCTTTTTGGTGGCTATGGGCTACAGCACATTGTGCACTTGGCTCCATGTTATTAAACAAGCCCAGTATTGGTAGAATGTAAACTTCAGGAGACAATCTGTCAAATCTAGGTGCCGGCAGGATCTTTTCCAGAAACAGGGACTATATGCTTTTACTGACCTCGGTATAAATGACTCAGAACATTTAGGCACCAACAGTTATTTTTTAGGCACATTGGCTATCTCGCTTCTATGATTTGTCCAGCCGTTGTCAATAGACAAAGAACCAATTTAGTGAATCTCCATTGTGACCACTTGGAAGGTGAAAGTCCTAGGGCTTTATCCTGACTAATTACAACACTTAGAAAAGTGCAGAAAAAAGATGGTAGATTTATCAACACCAATCTTTTACAACATTTTGGCATTTTTTTTTTATTTGTACAGTGCATAATATTATGACTTTTGAGTGACTAATACTACTTACTACTGCATGCACTGCAGAGGATTGTTGAAGCTTGAGGCATTCATGAATCCTTAGTCTGCGCAATCATTTTTTTTCCATTAGCTTACGCTACAATTGCTGAAGAATAATTCTGTCATGACACTTTCCCTGCTCATTTCTGTGACTAATTCAAACTGTGACCACAATTCTGAAACCATTATATTTTACCAAACTGCTTATTTCTGCTTTGTCTATTCAATTATAATCTTTGCACCATGATATGCGTGCCATAAAAATTGTTTCAAGATGTTATTATAATGCCTGCACAAACCTGATATTAAAGTACATTTTAAAGAAAATAACTGAGGCAGACTCTATAGATAGCTATGGTGGAACCTTATTTGTAAGTACTTCTCTAGTTTATTGCGACAGAGGGACTTGTAGATGTAGAGAAAAACCATCTGTCCAAGAGGTTCAGTATAATTGATCGACATATCCTTTTTCATCTGCACTGATTGTATAGGAGCAAATATCAAAATATTATGCAAATGATCTTACATCAAAGGACCTTACATCAAAAACCCTAAAGTCTAAGTAGATACAATATGATTCCTCCAGCTGCCCTTTTTTGGAAGGGACACTGGAATTTAATTTAAACCCCTACCCCTCTCTCCTTCTTTTGGGTTTGATGTATAATCTATGCACAGAGCTGGTGCAGGTGCCGTGGCGCCCAAGGTCTCCCTCCCCCTTCCCCCTTGTTTCTTACTTTGTGTGTAGCTTCTTCTATCAGACTGAGAGTATGGTGCTGGGCTATGACATCATGGCCCAGAACCACCATCCCATCCATCACCAATATGGAGGGGCCACAGGTAAGAAGTCGCTTTCTGCTGCCCCTCCATATCAGCTACTGATGTTCAGTGTGGGGGCGGCATGAGAAAAATGAAAACACTGAATGAAGTGTTTTATAGACCTCCTAAACTATGACCCCCTAGGCATCCGCTTAGGTTAGTGATGATAGGTAATCAGTTATACTTCAGGGGCCCCATGGAGCCCCCAAACCTTTAAAAGATCCACACATTCCCCTTACTCTTAATAATAAGTTAAAATAATGCATTCATTAAAAGAAAGAGATGTATATTTGTAATAACATATCAGGAAGCATTTTAAAGTGTTATAAGCTGTAACAAACCAATCTAACAAAATAAGAAGCAGCTGAGACCCACAATTGAAGGCTTGGGGGGCTGTCAGTTGGCCATCACAAGCCTTAGGTCACCTACTGGTAGCGTCGGCCCTGGCTATGCGTCAATCAGCATTCCATTGGCTTATAAGTTTATACTAGTACTGCTTAGCAAATCATTATAAGTTTAGGAATTGTGTGACCTTTGTAAAGGAAACTGTTTGGATATATTTATGAAACTGTTGTAAACCCTATTGCAAATGAAAATGGTATTTTTCACCAGTGTGAGCGTTTTTTTCCGCCTTGTCAAATTCATCAAAGGAGTTACAATCAGTGATAAAATTAACAGTAGTAAGATTGCCTTTGCATGGGGAAGCCTATTTAGCAATTATCGCGGTGGTACAGGTACCACCATGACACCTGGTATCTTATCACCATCTTAGGATGGCAATACCAGTCCAAATGCATACAAAAATACTTTAGTTTTTGAATTAAGGATTTTTAAAAGCATTATTGTTTAATGATATAGATTTTTTTTTATTATTTTCATATAAATTTAAATATTTTTTTAAACATTTCCTTTTGTTTACTGAAGGTCGAATATCACCCATGTACACCTCTGCATAGAAGGGTCAGGCCAGATAATAAGTTAACTTTTACTGCTCTGGGTGTAAATTTGTTATGGCAGCTGAGAGTCACTCAGCTACCCCAGTAATACTTTTTGGATACATTGCGATGGTGATGAGTGATTGTAGCGATACAAAATCATGTTGTGCATGCAGACTGCTGCACTTTAGATCACCTCTGTGCCTCATCTCCCACATAATCATCATCTCACAAATAATAAGACTTATTATAAGGTTACAATTTGTGAAGGCAGCTGGAAATTACAAGTCGGTACCCAGGAGTAGCATCACGTCAAGGACAGGGTTGTTTTGAATATCTCAGTTCAGTTGCTGGGCCCAGAAAGTTCAACTGTCATTGCTGTTCTCTTTCGGTGATCTGTGTATCTTCCATGTGACAGCAGCTGCTGTTCAAAGTTCTGCAAACTGTTTGTTTTTTTTTGTTCCAACAAGTGTCCTTGCTCTGTTTCCAGCATCGAGCATGATGCCAAAGCAAAATACTGGGCACAGAGCTACTCCGAGCTGGTGGATGACCACAGGGGTTCCCATGTAGCACAAGAGTGAAATCCTTTTCTAGAACAAGAAGAGGAAGGGAGTTCAGTTGCGATAAATGGTGAAGGACGGCCATGGTTGTCAGTAGCTGACTTGCTTGACATTTTTACAGTGACTGGTTAATCTTTCTCCACCTCCCACTGTCTTTCCTCATTCCAACTGTACCACACCATATATAGCTGCAAACAAATTTCAGTTGCTAGGGGTTGATTTTATATTAATAGCTAATAATGCACACTTTCCCCATCCCCATCTACAATTGTTATTCTGCTATCTTATATATCAATTGTTCCTCATAACCTCTTAGATTATAAGCATATTTTGGCAAAGCCATCTTTGTCTTCTTTTTCTTATCGTTGTACTTAATTTATTTGTATTACGACCCCCTCTTTATTTGTAAAGCACTGTGTAAAATATAAATACTAAAAATCATTATCTTGTTCCCTGTTTAGCAGATGACTTACGGTTTCTTAATGAGCTAGAGGCTCTCACACCTTCCCTCCATTGTCCAATTCCCTCTGGAAATGTTTACCAATATCAATAGTTCAGACACTTTTACCAAACCTCCAAATCAATCTTCAATAGGCCTTTAACAACGTTCTAATCCATCTGTTTTTGCCCTGCCTCTTCTAAAGGTCTCCACGATCAATTCAGAACTTCCAATCCCCGACCTGTAATAAAAGACCCTCACTAACAAAACTCGGATTTGGGTCTATCCGAGACACTAGATAATGAGGAATTGGCCAAAATCAGAGAGCACATGGCCAACAGTATTATTTGTGTGAAAATATAGGAGATTGCATATAAGCTCTCAAATTATGGGTACTGTGTGCCAAACAATTGCACAAATTTTACTACACCACCTCAGATAGATGCTGGAGATGATGTTCTCAACCCAGCTCCTTCCAAAACCATCTGGTGAATGTTCTAAACGGACACATTCTCTCCATTCCCTCTCTTCCAACCAGCTATCATCGACAGAAACATTGGACAGATGGTTATTAAACTGTTTGAGTAGCAAATGTAATTATTTTGTAAGTACTAATGACCTCTTGTTATATGGAGTCTGAATCATTAAGCTGTTTTTGAGCGTATTGTGCGCAAAATCACTCAGCCCATACGGAAGATACGGCTGTGATTACAGCCCTGTCCTCTACTGTCCACTTACTACTTCAATTTACAGCTAGCGCACGCAGCCACTTCCAAATCAAGCTCCGGGCATCTCAAAGTTACTTGTCTTACTGCCATATCTCTTACACCAGCTATAGGGCTAGTCCAAGTACTGACTATTGAAGTCAGTATCGTATGGATGCGTATCGTATGCAATATCGTATAACATGTGTCGGCAATCAGGAGCAACTGTAAAAATGTTGGTTATGTACAGCAGACATTAAGGACAGACTAATAAATGTTTCTTCAATGGAAAAAAAATATATAAGAAAAAACTGTTTATTTTTTAAATTTCCATTTATAATCATAAATGACTATATTATTGACAGGCAACATTAAGTGTTTATTATTCTTTTCTGTCTGTCCTTTTGAGATTTTATATTCCACATAAGTATTGTTTGAATCCTGCAGTGTCTAGTCTAGTAGAGTTTGGTAAAACTATACTCGTAGTCATCGTCACACATATCTTTAGATCTGTTCCTTGTTAACTTGGCGAGTATAGAGAGCCCATTTATGTGCGGTTTATAACAAATGCACCATGTGCTCAGTATGTGTCGCCTTAATGACTCAGGCCCATAGAATGTATGTTACTCTTAATATCCTCCAAGAAAAATAATATATAAAAAAAACCTCTTATTACTGCGATGGGGATGCCAATAAGAAATATGACCATTACTCTCTGTCCACACACCCATGTAAATGGACAGAATATGTCACATCGAGATCAGTTATCACTTTTCATTCATGCTTTGTGCTCAGTCAATTGTTATTCTCTTAGTCATGTCTTTGATTATTAGAAAACTTTAGGTGTTGTCCCTGTGCCACCACTAAGTACATTCAATAGATACCAATAGCATACTTACCAACTTTCTTCAGCTCTCTTCTGGGAGCCTGCCGGTGGAGGTTTGAGTGAGGGGGCGGGGCGCCAAAAATCGCGTCTTTTTCGACCCACCCCCCGTGATGTAATGACGCAGACGCATCATTTGACAGCAGGGCGGGGCCAAACACTCCGATTCACCAGGAATCGCAGCGTTTGGGACCTAATTCTGCCCACTTCACTTCCTAGTGAAGTGGGCAGAATTCGGGAGATTGCCACACTCTCCCGGGAGTCCGTGAGACTCTTGCAAAATGCGGGAGTCTCCCGGACATTCCTGGAGAGTTGGCAAGTATGACCAATAGTATGACCAATAGCAAGAGTGATACTAATGGGATACAATATGATACCACATAGATGGTGCATCTCACTTTTATAGTTGTCATGCTACCTAGCTTAAAAGAGAATAATTATTTAATCAATAGTTTAAAATAAATTTATTAAAATCACATTCCACACTCCTTTTGGGTCTGGTGGACATTTCTATTATCAACATTTCAATCAATACTGCATTTGAAGAGAACAAAAGCAGAATCTAAACTGAATATCTTTTATGTTAAAATGATGATGTTCCTCATGCTTGCATTGCCCAAAGCCTCATAAATATAGAACTAGTCTATGCAAAGCAGTTTGCTCCTGCCATACAAGCTGCTGACTCCACAACTTTTATTTGTGCACATAAATTATGCACTATTGCGTTTATAACAGTCTTTGTTGAAGACATTCAAATTAAACTAATTGACTTTGTGTGTATAATTTGTTGAGCATGCAAAGTAGAAATGTCAGTTTCCTTACCCTTTTTACTGACAGAGACATATTTCATAATCTGTCTAATGTCAAGATTCCGTGAGAGCTAAATAAAACTTCCCATTATTAAACTGCTTTTACTAATAGAATCCATAGTCATATTCCACAGTTATCCCCTGGGAATTCTCTACAGTTGTGGAATGATGACAAATACCCTTGACAGTCCTATCTGGAAGCCTCTAAGTGTGTGGCTAGAAGGCTGCATGTCCCGGATTTTTTTGCATTCAGTAACAGGGGAAAGGATCTCCCGGGCCTGATATAGTTGACACTAGGTGGGTTTCAAGACAGCCCAGTTCATTTAAACGTGTGTTTGGGGGTTGGGAGTTTCCAGTAGTTGTCTTTTAAGGTTGAAAAGATCTCACAAGTCCTAGCTTGTCCATCATAATCCACCTGCAGAACATACCTTAACTTCACCCATTACGTATGTAAAACGAGTAGCTTTTGGTAAATTGCTTTTTTGCTTCTTTGCAGCACTTCACTTTTGCAGGTAGTCGAACACCTTGGCAAAAAATAACTAGCTAGGATTGCTTAACACAGTACACAGTGCAAATGATCATAAAATAATACACAGCTTGTACCCACATACACTGTACCAATGTTTCATATATATTACCTTGTCCGCCCCCACACATTTTAGCTGGTCTGTAAACCAATCCATTAAAAAAAAAGCCCTACACCACATGGCCAAAAATGTGTGGACACCGATTCTAATTAGTGTGTTTGACCATTTCAGCCACCCCCGCTGCTGCCAGGTACATAAAACCAAACATACAGTCAAGGCAGGCATGGAGGCTAAATGGCCAGGAGACAAAGCAAGGGACGGCAATAATCTTTCCACTCAAAAACATAGCACCCAGGTCAGAATGCATAACTTAAAGGGAGTGCAAGAAGCAGTGAGGCTGTAAAGTGGCAGACAGGTGGGTAAGTATGCAACTACCAGATAGGTGTATTACACGTAGGCAAACCGAGGGGGGGGGGGGGGGGGTTCCTAGTGCCTGGAAACCCCCCTCCATGCCTTAGGCACTGTATAATTGAGGTGGCTGGACCCTGGTCCTGCTTCACACAGCTCTGCTTGAAAAAGGAAAGCTGTGTGCACCTAACAGTAGTGCACGTAGCATCGCCCATGTATATTATGGGGATAGAAAGAGTTGGAAAGCAGCCAAGCACTGTCTAAAATTATAGCCACGCCCCCATGCATGCTGGTCATGCCCACTGGCAGCGTGGTGTGGAAACCCCCCTCTACAAATCCTGTGTTTGCCCCTGTTGCACATAGCAAATAATTCATGGTTTATAACACAGAACCATGAATTTGAGAGATGTCCCCAACAATAAGTAGAACATGTTAGTATAAAACAGTGATGTGACAACACATTTTTTCACAGGTCTCGCATGTAACCCTTGGTCCTACATGGGGGCTGTACATTACATTTGCAGAGAAGTATCAGTTTATATTATAATATCAGAGCAGCAGCATGGAGTGTTCCTTCAGCCCAATTAGTGGGTTAACCTATGACTAGATAGTTAAGCTGTTTAGAATTACCATTCAATCACAGACTAACCTGCCATACAAACTGTGTGAATGCAATGTGCTCATTCTCTGACAATGTTGTCAATAGAAGGAGGACCAAAGAGGGGATACATACTAAATTACATTGAAAGATTATCTCTGTCTTTCCCCACACAGCCCCTGGCACCCCCTTCCTCATTAAAGTGTCAGTAGTGCTCCTCTCTTTGATAGATGTTAGATGATCTCTTCTGTGTATATAACAGTATTGCCAAATAGCAGCAATTACTTTTTTTTCTTTATTGTTTTTGGATAATGGGTTTCCAAATCAGAGATCCTATGGTACGGTATATGATACTGCTGCTGTTTGAGAGATCTAGCAGCAATTGTTAAACCTGTAAGCTAGGAAAATGCACTGCAATCTATTAACGACCATACTGAAGAGGAAGAAAACAATAAACATAATACATATTTTAAATAATTTTGTTTAAAATAAATTGCAAGTGAGTAAATTCCTTTTCATTAACCAGGCAGGGAAATCCCTTAAGAACACATTACTGTCAGAGACAATAAAACTCTTTTACAAAAGTGCCTACTTGATTTCATGGTGAATGCTAAGATTGTGGACCTGCCCCAAGAAGATCAATCTGCCCCAAGTTTTGTAGATATGCAGATCCATCTGAAAATGCGCGTGGTGGAGAAAGTCACTTTAAGACGGGGGCATATCACCACCAGCATGCTGAGCAGATCTTTGCTGTATTCATGTAAATAGAGATGCACAAGGAAATAGCACAGATGGTATACACAAGTACATAGGAGCCAGGGGACCAGATGGCATAATAGAATGCATAGAAAGTATGTGAAATTATTACATCCCCAGTCGCTTAGCAAAGTATTTTCTGATGACTATAAAAGCTTCAATAATAAATTGAAATTGTGTCAGTATAAATCACAGTGACACTGTCTTGCAGGCAACCTGCTCCCACCCATTGATAAGACTGATGTCCTCTGTTACCAGTTGTGGGATATATGTTACCCTTTCAAGGCTCACACTACACTAGTACTTTCAGAGCCCTCTAGTATTTGTTTAACCTTTCATCACAAATTGCTCAGCATGACATACAGAATCCGAAGGCCAGACACTTAAGCTAACAGCTTCCTAATATGTAGTTGCTGAGTGGGCAACAGGCCGTTCAGCTTATACTTGTTATGTTCAACACTTGAGATATTAACTATCATAGATCTAAGTATCATTCAATGTGTTTTGTACCTACATCTATCCTGTGTATCAATGTTATGGATCAGTTGCCTGCAAGTGTCTCAACTCCAAGTGCCTTGTAGTACAAACAGTTTTTACCACTTTCTAAAAGCTGTGAAGTAAAACATCCAAGTCTGTGTAGTGCGTTCAACTTTGGCAGAGCACATTTAAATAAAACGCAAAATAATGCAGTTTTCAGGATCATTGAACCCTGTGGAAAACTGTCCTCCTTGTTCACATCTTAACATGCATTTGAAATTGTACATCCTAATAATGCAGCATGCTTTGAACAGTAACTCACGTGTTGTCCTTCTCCTCTCACTGGCATGTGGATTAGGAGAGTTAGTCATAGGGCTCTATGATACCAATAGTTGTTTTTTGTTGTGTTTTGTTGTGTTGAACTCATTGCAGAAAATGTCTAAACGTAAAGAACACATAAGGGTGTGTTTGGCTAAAAGGAACCTACCTTTGTATTCTCTTTCTTTTTGCTTAAAGCAGGGCTGCCCCATTACACATATGGGATTGATCAGGTGCTTTTGAAAACTGAAACTGATCTTGCGTCAGCACTGATCAAAATATGCCCCTGTGTTGGGCTCATGTAGAAATATTTTGTTTTCTTTTTGTCTGTTAAAATAGCAATAAGTGAAAAGCTTGACTTTATTAATACTGGCAATAATCATATCATTATGGTTTGATTCATTACTGGTGTCCTGACCTGGACAGCGCTTAGCACTCCTAAAAAGTGTCTCGCATAGGAGTGGCTATAGCTGGTACAGCAATGGCAAAATCTTTTTGTTTTAACTTTTTAAAATTGTACAGTAGTTCCATTAAGGACATTTTTAAGATTGTTTTTTTATTCCTACAATATAGAATAGCCTCTTATCATTGCTCATTAGCTTTTTACTGTGCTTTAGACATCTGTTAGACCACAATAAATTGCTTGTGGTGTTTTTCCCTAACATCCTCACAAGAGCTTGATGATGCCTCCGTAACCCTGCCCACTGACTGTCAGATTTGGTCAAATAATTCTTACTGATAGAAACTTTTTGCCGAATGTCCCATGATTTGGTCTTCACCAGTTAGATTGATAGCTTCATGTTGCCATGGAGATCAGACAGAGCTTACTGCACTGTGAAGGCTCTAAGAGGCCTATTTATGAAACATTCGCCCTAAAGCCTGCGGAAACAGCTGTGGATTAAAGCAATTTTTAATACGTGGGCCATTTATCCCCAGTGTAATGTCAGAGATATCAGATATCTCTAGCGCTCACTAAATTATCTCTTTAGTACCCCATATCCTCTATAGGAACTGTGGTCTTGTCCAATTTAACAAAAGCTTTTCTGAGCTTGTCTCTGTTAGCTAATGCCATCTTCTCACCCCCTATAGTGGAAACCTAGCCGGAAAATCCCTCCCCAGCTCAAACCCCAGTTCACCATGTGCACGCATGCACAGCCTTATGGACAGAGGACATCAGCCTTATCAATGGGTGGGAGAGTAGCCGGGAAATACACTGTTTTGATGCTGCGATCAGCAACTAGAGTGTACATTTAACCATTCAAAACAGCTGTCCCTGCTTCAGGATATTGGTAAATTGCTTCATTATTCCATCTCTCATCACTGTGAATAGCTGCAATGTGAGATGTTAGTTAACAGGCAAAATGTGCGGTGGGTCTTAAATAGATCCCTAAATGTAATCTAATTATGTTAAGAAGTGCAGAAGACCACGGAAATAGGTCCAACATGCCTTTCAGAGCTTTCTTCACAATGATCACAGTACGAGAACAGACAGACATGTTAGTGCTACATCCAGTGACCTGGCTAAAGTATGTGCTTCAGAGCTTATTTGGTTTTCATCCCTTCTTTGTATGCAATTCTCTTATGGAGACTAGAAAATGTGTCCAGTAAAGGCATTTAAGCGATATTATTGTCTAATATGCTCTTTTTACGTTATTTTGGGTCCAGATATGTGATTTGTATGTCTTCTATATAGGTAAAATTGAGAAAATCATAATTATATCTGGCAGTGTGAAATATTTAAGCTTTGTTACACTATGCATAGTTGCCCACATAATAAATGTTTAATATACGGCAAAACTTGCCATATCTTTAGTTTTCGTAAAGCTATCCACAAATTGCATGCACTATTAACTTCTAAACTAATACCTTATACTAGCAAATACATTTAATCTCAGTTAATTTCCAATGCATGTAGTATAGAAACACAAATTCCTAATAATTTTTTTTGTGGGTCCTTTAAAGCCAGCATTAAATATTTAAAGAGGATGTGTAGGGATGTCAGGTGAATGTGCTTTAGGCAATTGTCACACATGGTAAACTTGGGAAGAGAGGGTGTTGCATACAACAGCCAATCAGATTCTGTCACATTTTTACAGCAGTTTAGAAAACAAAACATTGGTTACTATTGGCAACCATCTCCTTATATTCTTTGCCCCAATTTTCATATATGTCCCTCCTCAACATTACAATACTTATAGTTTTGCCTTATAATGCCTGTTACTATCATGTATATATGTCATGATCAGTTGACTGTATTTTCATCATTCAGTCGAAATCAAGTTTCAGAACTAATAGTTTACTACCCATTTAGTATGAAATAAATACAAAAAAATAAACCAAGAAATCAATGTCACAGTATTTGGTATACACTTCAGGGCCAAATCAGCACTATATTTAATTAAAAAGCAATCACTGTTGTGTTATGGGTGCTAATTATTTAGAGCTGCTTGTAAAATTGATTTTATGTAAACATAATATGGCCTTAGAAAGCAAAGTATTTATAGCTAGCATGTGTTGCTTCAAATTTATAGACCTGTCTGTCGTTCATGTGTGTTATATTACAAGCACTTAATGGTTTGTTTTGACAGTCTTAGTGTATATTAACTCCCATTGCTTTTTTCCAGCTACCAGTCTTTGACAGGTATCTATGCTACACAGAAGAAATAAGGCTCCTAATCCAAAGTACATAGAATGTTTTGTTACATTGTAATCTAAAACGGTAATATCTCAGTATTGGCTGAGCGAAGTGAGAAAAGACTTAACATACAGATCGTGTTCATAATCGTTCTTTGAGCGTTACGTGTGTTTATGCAAGAGCCAAAAGACATTAGATACTTTCATTTTCACAGTTTTGCTGTGGACTAATGCTTGAAGAAAGACTTTGGGTGAGGGGAAGTAATAGAATTGGTTATGTTAGACTACACGGCCTAAAGTTCAATACAAATTGACATGATTTAGCTGGAGGAAACATGTTTGGTGCTCTACTCTCCCCATTAGACTGATGATAATCATTATTTGTTATTAGAAACATTTGTTAAGTGTCAGTTTATTCTGTAGCTCGGCATACTGTGTAAAAGGGAGTTCTATTTACGGTGCTATCAGCAGAATGAAAGCTGCTCTATTCAGATGTGCGCTATCTTTACAACAATGGGTTATAATGAAAGTCAATAAAAGTGAGTACAAATAAAGGACAGACTAGCTTACTATTTTTACTCTAGTACTTGCAGTTTTTTGCACCTATGTTATACCACCAGTTTAAAATGTGCAATAAACTGTATGGATTCCATTATATGACACTCTCCCTATTACAACCCCACTGTATAACAGCAGTCTAGGCTTGTATTATAAACTGGTGTTATAAAGAGGGAGCAGTATATTGTTTCTCTGCATAATAATCAAAATAGTGTTTGGTTATTTAACCACAATGTTGGACCAATGGTAACTTTATAAACCGTTTGTCTCTCTTTTTGCTCTAGGGTGTGATGATGACACTGTACATTGGGGCGTCAATATGTGATACTGAAGCAGTATAGGTCTAGTAGTCAAAATAATAACTTCCATAAGATAATAAGTACATGTTTAGAATATAAGTGGCTTGTAATGTGAAGCAACATGGGCATTTATTTATGGTTTGTTGTCAGGACTAGCACTACCTATAGGCAAACTTTGGTAGTTACATAGGGTGCCAATTCTTTAGGGGCTGCCTAAAACACAGTATGAGGGACAAAATGTTACTCATCCAGTGTGTTCAATGTTACTGAGAGGACTCCATTAGTGTGAATTCAGGAGAGGACAAGGACCCTTCTCATCCGTCGTATCAGTAGACAGCAGCATCATGGGTGAAGGCCCTAGCTAGGCTTTCTGTATGAGATGACTTATAGCTCTGGTGGTATTGTCCCTTGTCTCCCTATAGGAGACCTGGGGGTAAATGTATCAAGCTGAGAGTTTTTCGGCGGGTTTGAATAACCAATCAGACACAAGTTGTCATTTATTTAGTACATTCTACAAAATGATAGCTAGAAACTGATTGGTTGCTATAGGCAACATCTCCATTTTTCAAACCCGCCGGAAAACTCTGTTTGATACATTTACCCCCTAATCCACCTAGTCCAGCAGTACTATTGTCAACCTGTTTGTTTACCTTTTTTCATATATTTTAATACCTAAATTAAGGAAGGAAAGAGACCTGTAATTGGAACAGAGCAAGAGATCCTTGCCCTCTTTTGGTATTATTGGTATCAGGTTTGTGAGGAGTTGAATGCTAGTGAGGTACATATAGATCCTTATATATGTTATAGTAATTCAGGGTGAACCTGTCAGGCCAGGAATTTTACCAGCAGGTATGTATTTTACCACTGCCAAGTCCTCAATTTCTACAATAGACTTCTCCAAGCCCTAGATATCATCTTCCAATAAAGAAGGCGTTCCAGCTACTCACAGATGATAATAAACCATATTCATTTAGAGTGTGCATGGGAAGAATCATAAGATTTGACATTGTATAAGTAGGCATAGTACTGTTGAGAGGTCTCAACAACATTCTTTGAAGTATAGTGACTGTTGCTATGAGAAAAGTGGATCCTAGGAATATGGGAAACAGCTTGTTGTAACAGAACATTAGCAAGCAGATGACTTTATTTGTTACTATATTTTTAGAAGGTGTGTTTACTTTTAATTAACAGAACTTTTGTTAAATTAAGGAGACATCTTTTCAATTAATTAATGTGTTACAGATGTCAGCTAAAATCTTTCTCGCAAGGGTCTGTTTCTGCACCGCTTCTAGTACCATGATTTTATCTAGAAACCTGCTAGCAAGTTATTGGCAATCCTTTTTAAGTTAAACACAATGCTTAAATCAATTGTGTGTCACTGGATGTGAATGGTTCCCTTCACCAAAATCATCCTGTCCATTTGACGACATAGTGTCTCTTTAGTGGTACCTTTGAAAGTCCCACATTTAGGGCCTGATTTAGAGCAGGACGTAAGTCCTTCTGTTGAGCGTAAAAAAGCACTTTTGGCCAAAGATCTCAGTTTGCACTCTGACTGAGACGGATCTCCCTGTTACACCTCTCTGCGCTTAGGGAGGTGGAACGGGGAGGTATTTGCCGAGCCTAGCAATGTAAAGTCGTGTGCACACACTTTACATTGCCCGCGGGCCGCATGCAGCCCAGCATGCCTGTAAATGTGGCCCAGCAGGAGTTTTGGTTGTGGCAAGGGGGCAGCACTGAAAAAAAAAATCCTGCAAAAAAAAAAAAAGAAAATACTTACCTTGCGGTCACGTCAGCTGGCGCTCCTGCTCCCTCCCTGGTCTCCTTCTCCGTGTGGCGCTCGCAGTGAATGTCGGGGGTGACGTCATCACACCCGACATCCATTGCGTAGCGCAGCACAGAGGAGTCACCCACGCGAACTATCAGCAGCAGTGAAAGATTATCCAGTATCTTATTGTTGTTACTCTAAATTTGGACTTTCTGCACCATGCAGTTATGAACTAGCTGTGTTCTTTGTATGCATCTAATATAAATATTAAGAGATGATTGTATTTTTAATATTTTAAACCATTTTAAATGTGCAGTGCTGAGTAGGGTGAAAATATCACCCACTGTTACCCTCATCGGAGGCTGCTCCATGAGCCATTTTTCCCGTCACCCTATCTTTAAATCTCTGTAGATTTCTATTAGTCCTCCTGATGCTACCTATATCGGTGACCATTTCAAACTGGTCAATAAAAAAAATATGATTCATGGGTGCAGAAAGAGAGGAAGAAAAAGTTTTTGGCATTTAATTCCCCGATCCCCACTAAGGGGCAGATGCAGGTAAGTTAAATTGTAGCTGGTAATGGGACTACTGCTTTAATCATGATTCTGCAACAGGTTTCCTAACGCTTACTAACTTCATTTCCAAGTAAGTTTAAAATGTTAACTATGTTTTCTATGGTTTTTTCGATGATCAGCTATCGTTAGTGTTAGTGTATTTTATGTGCGGCCCAAACCAACTCGTCGTCTTCCAATGTGGCCCAGGGAAGCTAAAAGGTTGGACACCCCTGCTTTACATGCTATTTTGAGTTGAAAGCAACCACAGATAGGTCTCTAGGAGACAAATCTTTTGAGGGTGTTTTCAGCTGGTGCAAGAGACCTTGATGTATTAAAAAAACAAAGTAAAAAATAATAAAAAAAACAAAAAAAAAAAAACAACCTTTGTGCTGTTTGGTGGGAAAATAACAATTTTTATTTAATTATTATAAAAAAATTGTATTTGGTTATCTGCTTTAGAGTGCTGTGCATGATACATTTGTCGCACTAAAGATCCGTGCCAATCTAAATAATGTGTAAATTACGGGATGCGATTTCAGTGTAAATTGCGTCTGACTCTAAATGAGGCCCTTATTGTTTAGTTATGTGACATGATTTAAATTCAGTGTCTTGTGCAAGTACAGCCTGAGCCTTCTGTCTCTTAAGGTCCCTACCAATGGTTGATCTTTCTCTCGTATTTAAGTCTTTGATGGCCATAGAAACCACATAGGTAAAATACAATGTAATGGAGTCCTTGCCGCCTAGATGTGATGAAACAGGGAGAGATAGGATAGAAAAGAGGTGGAGAATTAGAAGGGAATTATTAAATTGGGAAATCCCTGTGCATCAATTGAAAGGCATGAGATTATGTGGTTGCAGGATCATGTATAAAGTTAAAGCACAATGTTAATTAAAGTAAAAAAATATATAAACAGGACACAGGATAAAATCACTGTTTATATGTAATGATAAACTGCAAACAAATGGAGCAGTCATACATTTCTATCTAGGAGCTCAGATGAGGAGCCAGTCAGTCATTGGTGTGTGAAGAACAGTAATTAAAAGATGGGGGGAATTAAAAAATATCAAAAGAATGAAAGACAAGACAACAAAAAGGGCAAAAGTGTGTGTGTGTGTGTGTGGGGGGGGGGGGGGGGTAACAAGTAGAGACCTGTATGGTAAGCTTCTTCATGTAGGTCAAAGGTAGATATTAGGCCAGTACATCATGGACTGTCTCATCCATGTGGTCTTGGAACTAAACCTATTGACGTCGGGAATATCAGCTGTTTATCTTCCTCCATTCAGGCCCTAGATGTGCTTCATACTCCTCTAAACAAATCAACACATAAAGGGTAAATGTATTTCTCAGCCAGAGCTTAAATTATAAATTAAGATATTAAACACAGTTACTAGCAGTGAGTCTGTGGTAGCAATCAAGAACAGGAAACAAGAAGGAGTCTTCTCCAGGAAGCAGTCTCTGCTGACAGGCATGCTGTCAAGAGAACTACATTTGTATAAGTAAAGGAAAAGAAAAGAATGCACTTACATACTTACACAGCACTTGTTCCTGGGTACATATGATGGGCAGAAGGTGTAGATCAGCTTAAGAACATCTCAGGTCATCTAAACCGCACATAGGCGGAGCCATCCTGAGGGATTTGTAACAGTAGTTTCCTTTGCTTTGTTTTCCGTTTATTTCCTTTGGCATTTCAGGTGTTGGGGGCCCAGAGGGAAATCTCAGATGCCTGAGGTGTGCCCTCACAATGCCATGTCAGGAGGTAGGTGACTAAGTCTCTTTCCACTAAGGACAACCTCTCATTCAGCTCCATGAAGGAGATGACCACCCCTGAACTAATCATCTGGCTGACTTCCAGCATCCCCTGACTGAAACCATAAGCGCAGAGCCATCTTATTGAGAAATGGAACTAAATCTAGGCCGGTTGTGGTCTAACTGAGGAAATATTTGCAAGTCCCACATACCTCCGCAACCGTTTAATAGGGCAAATATTTGGGTGTGTAAAGGAGGGGTAAGTGTGTTAGCCAGGGAATTACCTTAGCCAATATTGTTAGTGTTTGTTCCTGCACAATCACCCTCTGCTTGTTTAAGTTGAGCCTAAACCATTCCTAGTTCTAACTGTAAACTATAGAGTATGAGTGCTGTAATGTGCGTATCGTCGCTAACCAATAACGATTGTCGAACCTCGATTTGTGTTTCCAACGCACAAAGATTTATTCGCAATAAGTGGAAAAAATATGCTCAAGCGATGTAATAGTAAATACAGCCGTTACTTATCGCAGGCGCTCTGGATCCAGTGCAGTCATTCAATCCTGAAGTCTGGGGACAAGATGTCTGCACTCTGGATCACAAGCTGCTGCTTATATACACAATCAAGTACAGTAATACAATGAAGATGGTATGGCTTGCATCTATTGGTCCGGGTCTCAGGAATGTCCAAGGGGTCGTCAATCATTGGCTGGTTCATCCTAAGGAATCCAAAGGAGGGGGTCATCTCTGCAGGGGGTATGCTCTGCTCTTCCCGCCAGAATTCCTTGGTCTTAAGTAGTTCATAATTCCCTATCATTCATAACTTGCGCATGCACTCTGCGATTCCCTCGCAGAGCGCACCAAACAATAGGATATGTAACAAGGTTTATTATGATACCACTCATGATGTTATTCCTTTAACCCGTTCTGTGTATTTCACTAATATGCATGTAGCTTTGATATAACATATAAATACTACTATATTTCGACATAACTGACTATGTGTTGCAACTACCAATAATGTGTACTATTTTATAAGTATGCGTGTTTGTGCGAATGTATGGTAAAAGACCGATTACTGTTGCTGCCACGTGTAGTGGATGCGTACGCCCTTTCACGCCGTAGCGTGCCCTTGTACGTCATAGCGTACCGTACGCATCTTTTCAGACAAAGACAACCAAGTTTGCTAGACTTTAATTGAAATGACTTTATCCAATTTGCTGACTTCGACAGTTCCACCCTTTGATAGTGTAATAAACTATCACCCAATCACCGTTTCAAGTTCAGGATTATACAATACTTCTTCACAGACCATGATCTCGGTATCTGGTACCACCCTTTCAGTCTCTTTCCCAGTGTTACTCTTATGAGACCGTTTTCTACACTTCAACACAGTAGGAACACATTTGACAACTAAACCAATTGCTAAGATGACACCCAGTATAAGGAGAAGGAGCTTACCTACACTCGCAATCATTTCCTGTACCCACTCCCCCAGACCAGAGAACCATTTTGCTGGGTTCAACCATGAGAACCAACCCGCCACCTTTTCCCCGACCTCATATAACGAAGAATTATGGCTCTTTCGAAATTCCCATTTCAGCTGCAAAATTTCATCCATCTTCCGGTCTATAACCTCTTTAGGGTCTTCCGTATTATTAGTAATGTACGTGCAACATTTGACACCGAACTGGGTGGCCAGTGTCACACAGTACCCACCAGTAATAGAGGTGAGATAATTTAGTACCAGTCTATGTTGCACCAACTCCTTCTTGTACGCTTGTAGCTCCCTTCCAGTATACCTGAAAGTGTCATCATACATCTCGGTGATATTATCTATTAATTTAGCTAGGTCTTGGATATATTTAAAGTTTAATGTTCCCCGAGCAGTCCTGGTGAGATCTAGAGCAACCATAACTTGGAAACCAGCAGTTTCACTAATCAATTTTGTAGCTATGGGTTCCTCACCAGGAATCATATTTCTCTTGCCACGGTGTTCATACTGTGTGTGTATGTATGGTGGTGATGTAGTCTTGTGAATATCTACCATTTCTTCATGAGTAATAGTCATGATTTCAGGAACCAGTTTAGCTAAGAAACACAAGCCCTTGGAACTCGGAGTCACCCAGGAATAAGCTTTTCTCCCACAAACAAAATACACATCATCAGGGAGAACATAAGGAACAGTATGCCCATGAATTATATCACACAGAGTTTTGATAAAACTACCCATGCCTAGTGTCTCCATCTGCTCTATACACGTGTCGGCATTAATGATATTTTCACATTTATCTGTAGAAACTTTTCCAATAGATACCTTCTTATGTTTGGTTATACGCCCTAACTTGTGACTTCCATCAGCATTCCTGCCTAGTAGTGACCTTGTGAGTCTCTCTCTAAAATGAGTGTGGCGAGCCATTGTCTGATCTGATAGGTCAGCCTCCCAATTCTCCAGGCGCTTTGCATGAGATATGTTTAGGCACAGCAACGATCTGCCTATGGAGTATTGTCGAAGCGTCAGACTAGGGGACCTAGCGTTATTGTACCTCCCTTCTATGGGCCTCCCACCCCTTAATTCGAGTACTTCGGATATGTTTAGCGGGAATGGCACTAGTCCTATGTTATGCTGCCCTTGAGGCACGTGAGAGCACACCCAACACTCAGTTTGGTTTAGCACCTTACCCACCAGGGAGTGATAATCCTCCAATGGATGCCCGCCTATATTCAGAGTACTGGGGGACTGGCATCGTTGGATGCATCTCTCGTCAACTAGGGAGTTGCAGAACTTGCAGATACAATACTCATCAGACAATAGCCCCTCACACTGCCTCCGAGTTCCTGAGCTAGCAGACCTTTTCATAACCCCTGGACCAAGTTTGATAATGGGCTGCTCAGGATAACCTATTAACTTTTCTTCGGCCTCTATTTCATCCGTATCACTCCCAGAACTCTCCTCCGTCCTCCATCCTCCTTCACAAAAATAGAATGTCCTAGAAAAAGTAAAAACAAGGAAAATCCTGGAACAAAAGAAAAACAAAAACCGCCACTCCATCGCTGGAAAGATAGTTCTGAGGCAACGTTTCTGGTTCAGGTGTCTCAACTGCAGGCTTTAGGTCTCCCGGAACAGGCTCACAAGTGACAGCTCTATGTCGTCGGTCTGAGCCTTGTCTTGCACTTTCTCCGGATTATGGACTCTCCTGCAGTGGGTGGAATGGACCCAAGTGTCTCTCTCTGCAACCTTCAGTGATGTAGTACTGGTCAGCAGCACTTGGTACGGGCCTTCCCAACGGTCTGTTAAACAACCTGAACGTAAGAAATTGCGGATCATAACATAGTCTCCAGGTTCAACATCATGACAGTTCGTCTCTGGCATACCAGGCGACAGCATTTTTAGTTTTTGTTGTTGTTGTTTCAGCTGTCTACTCATTCTTATAAGATATTGTACAGTCACTTCATTATTACACTTTAAGTCGTCTTGTGGACTCACGATCAAATGAGGTTGTCGTCCGAACAGTATCTCAAAGGGGGACAGATTAAGAGGAGGTCTAGGAGTGGTTCGAATGCTGTGGAGGACCAACGGCAAAGCCTCAGGCCATGCCAACCCAGTTTCAGCCATTATCTTACCTAGTTTGTTCTTGATCGTACCGTTTACTCTCTCCACCTTACCACTGGCTTGTGGTCGGTAAGGGGTGTGAAGTCTGCTACTGATTCCCATGAGTTTACACATATTTTGGAAGACATCACCAGTAAAATGGGTACCCCTATCACTTTCAATGATTCTAGGGATACCGAACCTACACACAAAGTCTTGTACAATTTTCTTTGCAGTGAACACAGCAGTATTAGTGGCTGCCGGATATGCTTCTACCCAACCGGAAAACACATCAATACACACTAACACATACTTTAGATTCCTGCACGGTGGTAGTTGGATATAGTCAATTTGTATTACCTGAAAAGGTCCGTCTGTAGGAGGGATGTGGGATGGCTCAGTTGGAATAGTTTTTCCAACATTTTTCCTCAAACAAGTAAGACATGACATTGCTTTCTTACCAGCTTGAGAGGAAAATCCGGGAGCACACCAGTATGCTCTCACCAGTTTGCACATACCTTCTTTACCCAGGTGAGTCAGGCCGTGTGCTGCTTCAGCCAGGCTTGGATAGTATGTTCGGGGAGCTACAGGCTTACCTTGTCCATCCCTCCAGAGTCCTGAGGACTCTTGGCCACATCCCTTCGCCTTCCAGACCGCCTTCTCCTGCAGGGAACACAAATCTTGCATTTCAATTAATTTCTGCGTGTCTAATGTCTGAAAAACCATCATAGTCTCGGTCGATACAGTCATAGGTTGCCCAGCTGCCCATTTAGCAGCTTCGTCTGCCCTGTTGTTGCCCAATGACACTGGGTCTTCTTCAAAGGTATGGGCTTTGCACTTTATGACGGCTACTGTTCTGGGTAACTGTATCGCTGTCAGAAGTCCTTTTATGTGTTGTGAGTGTGCCACTGGTGTACCTGCTGCTGTCGTAAAGTTTCTAAGACGCCAAAGGGCCCCAAAATCATGCACTACCCCGAAGGCGTACCTAGAGTCAGTATATATGTTGGCTGATTTACCCTCTGCCAATTCACACGCTCTCCTTAGTGCTACTAGTTCCGCCACCTGGGCTGAGTGAGGTGGACCAAGGGGTTCAGCTTCTACCACATCCTGATCGTCTACAACAGCGTAACCAGTACATAGCTCTCCTGTCTCTGTCTGTCTATGGCAACTTCCGTCTGTATAAAACGTAAAATCTACATTTTCTAAGGGGGTGTCACGTATGTCGGGCCTTGCAGTAAAGGTCTGATTCAGGTGTTCCATACAGTCATGCGTGTCAGTATTCTTGCCTAACTCATCATCAACCAGGGTCTCCT
Organism: Mixophyes fleayi; assembly: GCF_038048845.1. Taxonomy (NCBI): domain Eukaryota; kingdom Metazoa; phylum Chordata; class Amphibia; order Anura; family Limnodynastidae; genus Mixophyes; species Mixophyes fleayi. Next base: position 69,229,380 of record NC_134406.1, read on the forward strand.
CACCTCCCACCCTTTGTGTCTCTTGAGACACATACGGAAGGTATGTAGCTGGATTTAGGGTGCTACATCGTTTGATGGTGATGTTTGAGGGGGCCATCAGGGCTAGTTCCCACTTTGTGAATCTAGCTGAAGAAACATGTCTGGTTTGGGCTGAATTTAACAGAGCTGATACAGCATGGGGTGTATAGATGGTTGAATTATGTCCTAATACTACATCCTCACTCTTACTTACTAGAAGGGCCGTTGCTGCTACACTTCTAAGACATGTTGGGAGTGACCTTGCCACATTGTCTAATTGTGCACTGTAGTATGCTACCGGTCTGCTAGCGTCACCATGTTTCTGTGTGAGGACACCTGCTGCACAGCCATCAGCTTCTGTACAAAATAGCTCAAAAGGCTTTTCATAATCAGGTATTCCCAATGCAGGTGCTCTTGTCAGACTATCTTTAAGATTAAAGAACGCTTGCTCTGACTCTTCTGTGTGTACGACACGTTCTGGTTTTGAGGAAGAGACTAGCTCCTGCAATGGTAATGCTAGAATAGAAAAACCTGGGATCCAGGACCTACAGTATCCACACATCCCCAAGAAAGTACGAATCTGCTTCTGGCTCTGCGGCAGGGTCATGTGTTGTATGGCCTCAATTCTGTCGGTTGTCAGGTGTCTTAGCCCCTTAGTGAGGCAGTGTCCTAAGTATTTGACCTTAGTCTGACATGGCTGTAATTTATCCTTTGCCACCTTGTGCCCTGTTTGTGAAAGATGAAGCAACAACAATTTAGTATCATGTAAACATGACATAAAAGAATCAGAGCACAACAACAAATCGTCCACATATTGAATTAGAACAGACCCATTGTGGGGTTGAAAGGATTGCAAACAGTCATGTAAGGCTTGGGAGAAAATACTGGGGCTGTCAATGAACCCCTGGGGTAGTCTGGTCCATGTGTATTGCACTCCCCTGTAGGAGAATGCAAAAAGGTATTGGCAGTCAGGGTGAAGAGGGACTGAAAAGAAAGCAGAACATAGATCAATGACAGTAAAATGACTGGCAGACGGTGGAATCTGCATGAGGATGACAGCTGGATTCGGCACTACGGGGAATTGGCTCTCAACAACTTTGTTAATTCCCCTTAAGTCCTGGACTAATCTATAGCCCCTCCCCCCACTCTTCTTCACAGGGAAAATGGGACTATTTGCTGTACTGGCTGTACGAATTAAAATCCCTTGTTGTAACAGCCTCTCAATAACAGGATATACCCCTAGTTCCACCTCTGGTTTTAATGGATACTGTGGGATTTTTGGAGCTATCCTACCACTTTTTAGATTGACCATGACAGGGGCTACGTTTGCCATCAGTCCAGTGTCCTGTCCATCTCTGGTCCATAGGGAACCTGGTATTTCCAGCAACATCCCCTTTACTTGAGATGGACTTTGTTCTATAACAGGAGAGTGTAACATTAACCTTGGAGGGGTGTCCAATATGTCCTGTACCTCATGTGCAACCTTCTCGGGTATATCTAGGAACACACCATCTGAAGTACAGTATATGACACATCCCATTTTACATAACAAGTCTCTCCCTAGCAAGTTAGTAGGAGCCGCTGCAGCCAAGAGAAACGAATGCTTAGTATGCAGAGGCCCGATAGTAACTTCGGCGGGTTTAGTTAGAGGATAATGTAACACTTTTCCCGTCACCCCCATAGCTGGAATAGTTTTGTTGGTCACCTGTAGATTGAAAGGAGAGGTTATCACAGATCGGGCCGCCCCTGTATCTACAAGAAAAGTTTGTTTCCTGCCAGCTATGTCAACTATCATTGTTGGTTCTTCACTCTGACTCTCAGTTAACCTCACTGGCTGTAGACTACAGGTATGACCTGACCCCTAGCGCTGACTAGTGATTTCCCGCGCAGCATTTGCTGCCGTAATATGCGCGGGTAGATGTGAGTCTTCTAGTCTATGTGAATCCTTTCTTGGAGGATATCTATGTGACCCACCCTTATGTGTATTGGGTCTTTCTTTATTACAATCTCTAACGTAATGTCCTTCCTCGTTACAGTTGAAACACCTGATCACTTTAGGTTTCCTGTTATATGGGTTGTATGCTGGTGGTCGTGTATGCACCCCTTCTAGAGCCTGTATACTTACCGTCATTAACCTATCACTTTTCTCTTCCCTTTTTCTAAAAAGGTTCTTGTCATGCTCCACAGCAGACTCCCTAAGGAAGTCTACCGTGACGCCTCTCCAATTAGGTAATGTGGTTTGTACTCTCGTCTTTAAATTTTCCCTAAGGCCATCCATCAGTACCCCTACAGCTACCTCTCTGTGATGTGGGTCCTCACTTATGTTGGATATCCCAGTAAATCGTGCAATCGCTGTTATAGCTCTAGCAAAGTAATCTGAGGCAGTTTCACTATCCTTTTGTTTAATGGTGAAAATCTTACTCCAATTTACTACTACTGGAAAACAGATGGCTAAGTGTTTGACAATTTGTTCTATATTCCGTTGGTTAATCTCATCAGTCAGGGTGTCATCTTCCTCCAACAAACAATCTCCAATAAATTTTTGTATGTTAGTATTGGGAGGAAGACACGCCCTCAACACTACCCGCCAATCCTTACTGGTTGGTTCATGAGCATTCCCTAAGTCTTTAACAAATTTCTGACATTTAGCTAACTCTTTTCTAGGATCTGGGAATTCAGTCATAATGGAACGTAATTCTGATCTAGTCCAGGGACAATGCATTGTAACATTTCTTAAAGGAACTACACCATCCTTATCCGGTTTCCCATTGGGAACTGATATTGTGCGGACCGGGAACACACCCTCTGGTACACTAACTTCAGGGGACGCTACAGGATTTACAGGCCCTAGATTTAGAACACTTTCACTCCTAGTGATCACGCTACTCTCACCTATCTCAGCCATTTTCTCATACTTGCGCTGAGCCTCTAGTATATTAACAGCATGGGCAATGGCCGAAATCACAGTGGGTTCATCTTCGTTTTCAGATACACTTGATTGAAATTGATTTAAAACAGGGTACAATTTAGTAATTTTTCTATTTTCAGTTTTAACAACGGCTGTACTTACCCCTCCCGCCACATAAGGTGGCGGGGGCGCGCTTGCGCTGAGTTCGCCACGCTTCTCAATGGTTACATCCGCCTTGCGCGCGCTTTTCGCCACGCCTATTTCCGGTTTGCATTCGCTGCTCTGCCACGTGTTACCTTCCATTTGCCACAATTTTAAACAATCATTATGTCTATTTCTCTTTTTCGTTGACTTGATCAACCATATTTTATCTTTTACAGTATTCAGTACCTCTGCATTAAAACTCCCTATTGTTGGGAAAGGCCTATCACAAGCTTTGGTCATCCCGACCCACGTGTCACAATACACAGTTGCATATGCACCATACTTCTTACACATGAGAAACCTCGCTGAACCAATAGGGCCTTCCTTAGGCAGTACACTGACCATCTCTAGCGTATGCTTAGCACCCATGTTGAACAATATACCTTCTACCCGGAACACAGACACACCGCAATGCTCTGTTCCTTCCGGCCAAATGTGAAATACAGACACACCGCAATGCTCTGTTCTTTCCACCTAATAATTTCAACTCTGTTGCTATACTCACCGCTAGAGATCTATAATCCTCGGTGAACGTATTTCCTTTAGCCGCGTTCACTCGCTTTTCTCGCCCCTGGCGAGGATCCCTAATACAGAAATATCACTGTGGGCCCCAAGGGCTATCAGCTCCTCGATACCCTGGCTAAACCACAAAATCTGCTGAGTTTATTATCGCTGGGAGCACAAAGTCGATACAATCAACCTGCCTTTCCAGTATAATTCCTCCTAGCTGCTTCACCAATTCGCACTAACGGTGCGACCGGATCGCACTGCCTACCAATACTAATTATTAGCAAACCTTGCGATCTATTGGTAGCGCTTTGCGAAAACCCAGTTTTCGCATTCTGTATACCTGCCCTGTATACCGTCCTTCAGTTGGGCAATCCGCCTCGTCAGACAGCAACTGAGCACCTCAACAATAAAACAGTGTATCTACGTTACAACATCACACACTATACACCTTTTCTGCGCAGAAAATCAAAAGTTCCCAACAATAGTAATAATGTCTCAGAGGCTTTCACAAGTAATTATACTATGCATGTATAATACCTATCAAAACGATTGTTTAACCACGTGGCAAGTTTACCGGAAGTTCGCGTACGCACAGCAGGAAGTACACATACGCTAAAAACGCACAATGACAGAAAAAAGAAACAGTTTTCTCTTTTGTCCCTAGGTTCTAGTTAGCGTGCCCTAGATAATGCAAAACGGACATTCGGTTTCACAACACAGAGTAAAATTCAGGTTTTGAACACAATGCGTTCTTACCCGTTTATGACGCTTCTCCACCCTTTGTTGAGGAACCGAAATCCGTTGGTCTTGCGTATCATCGGCAACGAAACCTCCAAAGCTCACGAGCCCCCAAATTGTAATGTGCGTATCGTCGCTAACCAATAACGATTGTCGAACCTCGATTTGTGTTTCCAACGCACAAAGATTTATTCGCAATAAGTGGAAAAAATATGCTCAAGCGATGTAATAGTAAATACAGCCGTTACTTATCGCAGGCGCTCTGGATCCAGTGCAGTCATTCAATCCTGAAGTCTGGGGACAAGATGTCTGCACTCTGGATCACAAGCTGCTGCTTATATACACAATCAAGTACAGTAATACAATGAAGATGGTATGGCTTGCATCTATTGGTCCGGGTCTCAGGAATGTCCAAGGGGTCGTCAATCATTGGCTGGTTCATCCTAAGGAATCCAAAGGAGGGGGTCATCTCTGCAGGGGGTATGCTCTGCTCTTCCCGCCAGAATTCCTTGGTCTTAAGTAGTTCATAATTCCCTATCATTCATAACTTGCGCATGCACTCTGCGATTCCCTCGCAGAGCGCACCAAACAATAGGATATGTAACAAGGTTTATTATGATACCACTCATGATGTTATTCCTTTAACCCGTTCTGTGTATTTCACTAATATGCATGTAGCTTTGATATAACATATAAATACTACTATATTTCGACATAACTGACTATGTGTTGCAACTACCAATAATGTGTACTATTTTATAAGTATGCGTGTTTGTGCGAATGTATGGTAAAAGACCGATTACTGTTGCTGCCACGTGTAGTGGATGCGTACGCCCTTTCACGCCGTAGCGTGCCCTTGTACGTCATAGCGTACCGTACGCATCTTTTCAGACAAAGACAACCAAGTTTGCTAGACTTTAATTGAAATGACTTTATCCAATTTGCTGACTTCGACAGTGCTTTGAAGTATCCTGAGAGTATCCCAAGAGAAGTTTTTTTTAAAATTATTATTATTGAAAAAAAATCCTCCACCATTTTCACTATGACTAGCCCCCCTGTCATTTGTATTGGAGTGAGCTGTATATTGACTATAAGTAATTGTAGGGATTTTTTTAGTGGAAAAAATATGTCTGGGATTATGTCACAGTGAAATGTATTATGATTTGCATTTTCTTAACAGTAAATGTAACACAATGAATGTCTTCCTTTTTGGTTTGATTGTCAAATAAGTCTTGATAGTATCCACAAATCTAACTGGCAAATATGTCATTCTTTTAAGTCTTATTTAGCCCATGTCTGAAAATGATTAGCATTCTAGTGCATCATTTAATCATAGGATACCTTGTACATTCATAGCTGTCAGTGTGACAAGGTGTTATGGAATCTTGAGCACTATATACAGCTGCTCACTCTGGGTCTGTTTTTCTTCATGTAGTATATGAACATCGGCCTAACCAGAAAGTCTCTTACTGTTGAAACCAAGTCGGTCCTTGTGCAAACATTCACTATGTGTTCTTTCAGCTTTTAAAACAAACATCACTTACCAGGGACTGATTGTAGCCACAATTATCACATTGTTTTTAATGATTTTACAGAATTTATGGCTGTCTACTTTATGGTATTTACTTTAAGGTTTGTGAGTATGGCTGTTAGAATTCACATTTAAGTATCTTGGGCCTTGATGCTGAATTGTACAAACATTGCTAAAAAAAACAACAACCAAATAGCGATTTTACGCTCATTGCTATGCCAAATGTATCTTAAGAAGTGGGCCTTGGTGATACAATCTCATCACTACACCCCCTCCCGCACTTCCCATTGTCTCATGAGCTGACGGTTTGAAAAGTTGGCAAGTATGATATGAATTGAATTTTAAAGCACCTAGGGCCTGATTCATTAAGGATCTTACCTTAAGAAACTTCTTATTTCAGTCTCCTGGACAAAAACAATGTTACAATGCAAGGGGTGCAAATTAGTATTCTGTTTTGCACATAAGTTAAATACTGACAGTTTTTTCATGTAGCACACAAATACTTGATAGCTTATTTGTACAGTGAAATTTAAAGTTGATATTTGTGTGCTACATGAAAAAACAGTCAGTATTTAACTTATATGCAAAACAGAATACTAATTTGCACCCCTTGCATTGTAACATGGTTTTGTCCAGGAGACTGAAATAAGAAGTTTCTTAAGTTAAGATCCTTAATGAATCAGGCCCCTATTTACAAGATATTTAGTCTAAATGGAAAATTCTAACAGCAAAATAGTGTAGGAAATACATTTCTGTAATTCATAGTAAAGATTGTTTCTCATCTAGAGTACCTTTTCCCTTACTGAATAATAAATGAATTGCATTATCTCAAGCAACTGCTAGTATTTTTAAATTAATTCTGTCTTCAATTACAGCCTTTAAACATGAATAAATAAATAACAAAAATATATAGGAATGTAAGTAAAGGAAATTCCCTGTTGTATTTTTTAAATGAAAAATGAATTACTCTGGCATGTGAAAGCCAGTCAGCGTTATTGGTCTTGGCATGTAAGGTCTTTGTTTAATACAATTTAACTGTAAAAGGACAACTGAACCTAAAGCTAGACCAGTGGCGGATCTAGAAAATTGCTATACCCAGGGGCGATTTAGGGGGGGGGGGGGGGGGGATTTAGGCCCCGCCCCTTTCTGACGTCTAAGGCTGCCTGCGGCTGCACACTATGTGCAGGTACGCTTGGCAGTGGCAGTGTGCTGCCCCGCTGCTCTGATTGTGTTTAAAACACAATCAGAGCAGCCGGGCAGCACACTGTCACTGCCGAACGGACCTGAGCACAGTGTGCAGCCGCCGGCAGCAAGCCCCTGCTAGCCCCCTCCCTGGATCCGCCACTGAGCTAGACACATGCAAGCCCATTTCTGGAGATCCAGTTGTTAAGACCAAATTTAGAACACCTAAATATGTACCTTATTTTTCCAGTCATGTTATGGCCAAATTGGACAGGTTCCATTGCTTGGTAATTAGACCAAACAAATGGACCTTTAGGGACCCTTGATACCGGTCAGGACTCACCAGACAAATAGGCTGATGCTACCATTAACAGACAGGATATTACTCTGTGGCAGATAAATTCTGATACAATTGGACCCAGGGTTAGCACATCTAGGGGGTGCCTAAATCACTGCATGATTGACAAAATGTCACTCATTTAGTGTGTTTAATTTGCACATGGTGCATAATTCATCAGGCAATGCGCACCGGCCGCAGCCAGCACCTTTCTTCATGTGAAGCTGCTACTCCATATCAGTGATACCCCGACAGTGTAGTACTGGGCTATGATGTCACATAACAGCCCCACTCTCCCAGGCAAGGAGATTCCCCACCCTGCTACTCCATATCAGTGATACCCTGACAGTGTAGTACTGGGCTATGATGTCACATGACAGCCCCACTCTCCCAGGCAAGGAGATTCCCCACCCTGCTACTCACAAGGTAAGAAATGGGAGTGTTGAGCAGCATCTAAAGACATTCATAATGTTGAATACATTCCAGTGTTCTGTATGGTACCAAAAACAAATTCCCATCATCATTCAACCACATACGTGTCCACTCTCCTAGAATGTCCAGGAGACTCCCAAATTACAGGTAGATATCCTGCAGGAGGAGAGGCTTCAATGACACAAATTGCTGTGAATCTCATAATTTTAGGCCCACCCCAAAGATGAAATGTAGGCAAAAATTCAACAATGTGCTTTCCTGGCCCCCTCCTTACCTGCAACTCCCCTCCAGGATCTTATAAAGTAGGCAAGTGTGGCCACTCAATAGTGGCCATTTTAGTTTCGGACTCTTGCCATTAAAGGTAATTTACAAATAACAAAAGATGTGTTCTCATAATACTTCTTTATGAATGCAAGTGAGCAAAATTGTCCTACTTAGCATTTTAAGTCATATGCCCACTTCATGGTCTTTGGATCTGCCCCAAATCTACACCTAGATTTGTCAGTTTGTCCATACACCATTAAAGTTCAACCTACTGCCACTGTTGGACCACCTCTTTATTATTTTAAACTTTTATGTTGTTCCTCTAAAATACTACTCTGCTTTCAGGCTTCAGTTAATCATGAGAATAGGGAGACATTGCATCTGTATGTATTAGGTGTCACATTGTGTGTTGGAAACTCTTTATTACTTTGGTCAAAGTGTGTGGCATTGATTTTGTAGAATCGCAACTGGAAAGAATAAAAAAAAAAATTCTATTATAAATCTAAGAAGGGACAAACCCTAATCCCATATTGGGAGAAAAAGGCTTTAAGCCTTCACATAAGACAGGAAATCCCCTTGCAAATATGCCTTCCTCACTCTTTATTGGATTTTAATAATATTTTCCTGAAAAACAAAATTATTTTTTTTTAAACTTTGTTGAAAAAATTAGGTGCACTAATGTGCTTAATCCATACTCGGCGATGAACGTGCCAGATCCTCTGAAGTCCTCCAACCTACGGGAGCACTTCCTGCATTCACTGTCAACTTGGGCAGCAAATCCGTGCCTTTCCATGTAAAACTGTGTGCCTAATGTGATGTCATAGAAGAGCATTTCTACTTTTGCAGTTTATAAATGACTGCTCTTGTGGCATTTACCTGATGTAGGATTGGGATGCGGGACAGGTCTATCATTCATGTCTCTTAACTGTAACTACTCCTGGAATTGGAAACAGGATACTCACAGTGAGCAGACCGGTAGAAGTAGATAGGAATAGTTAGCTAACTGGTCCAGTTTAGAAGCAGGTAACAAAGTAACACAGTTCAAAGGACGGACACTAGATGTTCATCGGTAATGACAGTCCAGAGATCAGGGCAGGTAGCAAGCATCTACAGGAACAGGCCATGGTCAACAACTAGTCCAGGATGGCCAATAGATGTTCATCTGTAATGACAGTCCAGAGATTAGGGCAGGTGGCAAGCATCTACAGGAACAGGCCATGGTTCAACAAGTAATCAGAAAGTCCAGGATGCACACAGCAAAGGGAGGAGATTATGGATCCTCCACACGGAGCTTCTAGAATAGGAATCCTGAAATAACGTGTGTGCATGCACCATCCCAGTGCATACAGATGTGCACTCCCTCCCCTGCAGTCAAGTACACTGATTTGTATTTGCACACATAGACAGTGTCTCCGTGCAGCCAGGAATTCAGCCAGGATGTCAAATTCTGCTGCCCTTTTTCATGGACACATTGTATTAATTTTTCTTTAGTAAAATTGTTCTTTTTGTTAAAATTTACTAACATATATTCACACATATTTTCTGGGAAATAGGGTAAAACAAATGAAAACTGACACATGTTTTAGATGTGTTTTAATGATGCATATCTAACATGTGTTGCATGCACAGTCGATGTTCTGTTCTTTTACCAATATATTTAGTTGTGCTGGTAGTGCACATTAATGAATGAGAGATTTAAATATTAAAATTAAATAACACTAATGTGGGGTTGAACCATTCATCCACTATAAGGTTTTCACTATACATTTGGGACACCAGCATATGACGATTTAGTCTAATCTACAATACTCTCTTAACCAAGTGTCTCCTTAAATCTCCCATCCTGCATCGGGCCTTGAGCCTGTGACCTTCTCTTGATGGCATTTTCCAGATGCAAAATTTATCTCTGATATTGTACTTTATTACTTTACTTTATTCCCAACCTTCACAGAGATTTATCCAAAGTTACATATCCCTCATCCGGCTTCTATAAATACAAATTGATGTTATAATCCTAGGGCATAGCAGTACTCTAATCATGGGGCCAAATATTTGTATAAACTTGCAGCACAATTTTTTGTCATAATCATGAGACACAATGCTAATATAAACATGGAGTGCAGTAGTGGTTTAATCACAGGAAATATTAATTACATAATCATGGGACATTGTGCTGGTATAATCATGGAGCAAGATTTCCTCAAATAAATAAAACAATGTTATTTAAAACCATACTTGCCAACTTTGGCAAAGCCTGCTCCGGGAGATGGGGGGGAAGTGGGCATGTTGGGGGTGGGGCCAAGTGGATCACATCATTTGACCCCACCCCCTAAACGGCAGTAACCTTTTCTGACCAATTGCAACAGGGGGCGGGACCACGATGACACACGATTTGTGTCACAAGCACATATTTAGAAATGTTTCTAGAAATGTATTCACCAATTAGCAAATTATATATTGACAGGAGATATTGTTCCTACGCTCTAAAATTCATTAACTTTTGTGAGAAATGGTATCATGTTTACTAACTTCATTGATCTTAGGTGTCCATGTGCACCTGTCAATGTGCAGGCTTTTTTATTGTCCTTAATGCCAGGCAATACTGTGTCACAGAGTGGGGTTTCGTCACACTTGCTAGCATAGAGGAAGTAGAGCAGCGGTGTAGATGCTTTAAAAGCCATGCAGGACAAAATAAATCTTAACCTAAAACAAAGTGATAAAAGGTATTTCGAAATCAAATTAACAAAGCAAAGTAAGAGATATAAAAAACTCAAAACAAATGAGGGGGACTAAGGAGAGAGGTCGTGGGAGCAAGGAGCTGCCTATGTTTTTACTCTGTACTGTAATGGTCCCATTTAAAGTAAGCAACACATAGGGACTAATGGTTTGCATCTGGTTCCAGCAGAATTTCATGGTGTTGCTCTTTCTGTATTAAGGTGGCAGTAAACTGTGAAGTCTTTCAGGATTTGACATATTATCTGTTGTGAAGCTAGATTGAATGGGACCAGAAAGCTATTCCATAGATATGTAATATTGATAGAAATGCTTCACGATAACATGAAGGTGATCACTCAGAATGACTTTGTATTTACATTACCCTCTAAGCAATGCTAAACCATGGTCAGTATTAACCCAGAAACTTTGTTTCACCTATTTACATCCTATTGTGCCAGTTACCTCTTTATGGCAAATTAGCTACATGTCCATCTTGATATTTACTCCAATAGTGTTTATTTTATCATCAACATTTATTTATATAGGCTCAACATACTCCAGAGCTTATTTAACTATCTGCTGTAAAAAAAAAATCTGGCTCCTGTTTCTTTGGGGAAATGAATGTTATGATTAAAAAGTCAATTGTGTTTAGAATATGCAGTATAGACTAATCCTTATCTGATGCTTCCCACTATTACATGCTATTGTCATGGCTGTTTTTATATCTGATCCTTTTATCGCCCATCTGTGGAAGGGTATTTTACAAGAAATAAAGGTCTACATGGGAGATCCTGGTATATCATTTTGTATAGGTCTTAGAGGAATGAAACATCCCAAATGTAATGTACATCCCAAATAGCAGACTTTACATCTAAAGAGCTGCAAAAATTAGTTACTCTGGTAGATCACAATTTTAGGTTCCCATTATTTACATAAAGGTTTCTTCATATAGTGCCGCTTGTTATACATCGCTTTGAAATTGTCAAGAATACAGTGCAGAGAGTAATATACACTACAAGGAAGAAATACAAGAGCATTAACAAACATAGAATAGACTTAGGCTGGGTACACACTACAGAAAATTTCTCTCGATGCCATATCAATAATGATTTTACCAACGACTGAAAAAAAAAAAAGTCCTGATCAGCATGCCAGTCCATGTGTACACACTATACATGTTTTAAAAGATTTACCCTCAGATCTGTGTTCTTCAGCTGTCATAACCATCTGTTGAAAAGATCATGACTTTGTAAACTCTATGGAGATCCTGATCGTGAGTACATACATACACACTGCATGATTGGAAGGACATTGTTCCGTCATTGAACAAGATTTTTAGTCCAGTTTAAAAATCCAATGGAACGATACGATGAGCTTTGGAACAATAATCGCTCATCGTTTCAGTGTACACACTAATGCAATATCAGGCCGAAGAGTGGTTTATTATGTGATTGGCACAATAATCATCTGAAAAGCCTGTAATGTGTACCCAGCCTTTCAGAAGTAATTCATGGCCCAAGAATCTCAGTTTAAAACTACTTTTATGGGAAAACAAACAGAACCAGTTGGTGACAGTATGTCAGAGGTGAAAACACTTCACTCAGTAAGTGGTGTTGATGAGCTTCTTGTAGTTGTAACGTCTATTCTATACTGGTCACCAGATAAATCATTAGAACAAGGTATGAGAGAGAGGTCTTCAAGTATAGCAGCCGCTTTTCCCGTAGAGAGCGATATTTTCACAGGTACTTGGATGCCCCCAGTATTTAAGCGCATAGAAGTAAATATTTACTTTTGTGCCAGGTAGCCAATAGGTGTACTGGTAATTACTAACGGATCGAGTAGTGGTACGCCAAGCAGAGTGCACAAGAATAGTCCAGAATGCAAATGGTCGCGTAGGAGTAGGGGAGTGTAAAGTATTTTGGAAGTCTAAACTGTAAGTAGGTGCCATAAAGATAGAATTTGGCTTTTGAAATGTGTTTTAAAAGTAATGGGGACAGCTATCTTAATGGAATAAAGATGTGACATGTAGAAGGGATAAATGTATAATTCTTGCAATATTTTCTTACTCATAATAGAATTTTGGAAGTAAAGAGGGACAGTTGGGAGGTATGTTATAATAACTTGTTCCTAATGAATGTAATATTGACATTAAAACTGACCTATAAAGTTTGTTAATATACAAGAGTTAATAAATATATAATATATTTACCTTCCTTAGACTGGTTATCCACTGGTATTTAAACACTGCCCATGATTTGTGAAAAGTATGCATGTACAAATAAAACAAGTTCTATTGTATAGCATAATAATGATGATGATAATAATAATATCTTCATACTTGCATCTACGAATGAAAAGAATGGGCCATGGAAATGAATGGGCCTCAGGCGTAAATAAAGCTGCACAGCACCGTCAATTGTTTTTCCCCCCACGTCAATAGAAATTCAATTAAACTCTATTGATGGTCAATTGAGTTCTCTTAGTTTGTGGAGAAGTTGAGACATCTCTTTATGGGGTTTCTTTTTGTTTTTTTTATTTTCATTGGACTAAGATAAGATGTTCCCATTTATTAAAAGAAGATAACAACCCGTTTGGATTACAAATATGGAACATTTACCTTTTGTTTAGAAGCAGAAAATAACCTTGTTTTGAAACAGGAATAATATTTTTTTATTAATAAATTAGTGAATGAGGATTTAGGGAGTTTTTTAATTCCATAAAAAATTTTTATTAATTCATGTCTGTATTTTAGATACAATCTTAGAATAATGGAGTGGGGTCTTATGGACCCCTTACCATTATACTGGGATCCCCAGGGGAGCCACTCCAGGCATCCCAATATTTTAATTACATTGGTGCCCTTGGCCAAGGATACTTTTCAGGGACCAGGATGCTTATTGGGTTGCTCCAGCCCCATGCTGGCCAGTCTGGACCGGTTGTGCTATGATACTGGGGCCTACTGGTTACTCTGCTAATAGTAGAAACCAGCCCAGGATGTCTAGCAGTTGGTCTGTTTAATGAATTTGTAAGGATGACGTGTTTACTGATCATTTTTATTTTTTTTATGTATTCTTTATTTATGCATTGCATATCAGTCAACAATAACAATTCCCAAGTAATCATGTTAAGGCAGTGACATATTTTTTTTTTTTTTTCAGCAAACAGAGTAACAGATTCAAACAAGGGAAAAGATAGTCAAGGGAAATCAGAGGTTGGTGGGTATAGAAAAGTTTGTAGGAAGTAGTGGCTGGTATATCTGGTATCCACAGAACATAGGATTCCAGGTTGTAAATTGTGGAGCATACACAGTTAGATACCTCTTAGAATAAACAATCAACTGAAAGGATCGGTAACATGTCGTCACCGAGCAAAACGTTGCCAGTGTGGTGTGAGGGAGGATAACAATCTTGTTCGGTAATTAAGAAATTTATGCAAAGAGGATAAAAATGGGTGCTTCTGGGAGACTTCAATACGAAATTGTTAATAAATCAAATGAATTCTCTAATCAAAATAAATAATAAAAAAAGCCACTTTTGAATAAACTTTTTATTGGTGACTGCAGCTTTTCTGGGGATTTGCTGTGGGACAATCCCTAAAACAAAATAGGAACAATATAGACAGTTAAGAAAAGCAAATCTCCTATAGCAACTAAATCATACCACCACGGATTTATCAATCCACATATAGCAATTTAATTAATGTAAAATACATGCAAAAGATATATACAAAATAATAAAACATAATTACAAATATTTAAAAACGAATTTAAAAAAAAGTCCAATTTATTCAATAACAATGGTATCCACTTTGCAACGTGCAAATTTACTCCTTTTTTGCTTTACTTGCCTTAATGAATTCAGCCCATTAAGTGTAAATGCAGCTTCACGTGTGGCTTGCACTTGCATTTTCCTGAATATTCCACTTAATTTACTTTTGCTGCAATCTTGTCAAAATTAATTAATTTATGTTTGAAAACCTCTTACTCATCAATTATTTCAGGACAGGTAACTGCAATAGTAAATTCACTGGGAAGTTTGCGGAAGAGGTCATAATGTATGGTCTGCATCTGCATTAAATGAAAGTTTAATCCAAAGTGTTTGTACAAAAATCTGACTACAAATTGTGCTGTAAGTTTCAGTCCTAATTTTCAGTTTTATTTGTGTCACTGGTGCTGTCAGTGATGTCCGTTTTCAACAAAGTCTCACTGATAAAAATCTAAACATTCCCATTAAAATTCCACTTTCGGGCCAACAATGTCCAAGCCACACATCATGATTAGAGCTATTATATTACAGCATTATTGAAACTTGATGCCAGAATACATATTAGCTTATAGTAATCTCAATAAAACATTACACAGACTTTACAAATATAATATAAATACTGTCAATGTTAATATATTGTTGCATCCCTAATCATCATCATCATCCTTTATCATCAACATTTAGGGACTAACCCTAACATGTTAGGGAATTTAGACTGTAAGCCCCAATGGGGCAGGGACTGATGTGAATGAGTTCTCTGTACAGCGCTGCGGAATTAGTGGTGCTATATAAATAAATGCTGATGATTTATTTATATAGCGCCAGCAAATTCCGTAGCGCTTTACAATTGGGAACAAACATTAATAAAACAATACTGGGTAATACATACAGACAGAGAGGTATGAGAACCCTGCTCGCAAGCTTACAATCTATAGTTTAATTTGTTTCATAAATTTTAAAGTATTGATGGAAAGGTTTAGAGTGTTGACAATTTAACAATACATTTATACATATTAGATAGAATATTTTATCTGTTTATTTTTTACTTCAATTGACCTTATTTTTATAGTGTACAAAATGTGCACCAGAAATTGTATTAGTTTTGTATTGGCATACCTAGATGGTGCTTGCTTACTCTACGCTTTTGGCAAACTATAAGTAGAATACTTGCGGTGAAGCGAAAAAATCAGAAGAGACACACTATACAAAAGAGAAAACATCACATCAAACTTCAACCTCCTACTATGATACTAACCTTTTTCTCATTTATGGCTTATGAGAGGCACTTTTGTGTGTTTAGAGTTTTTTATTTTTTACATTGTGAATGTGAACCAAGAAATGTGCTTCCCACCAACTTGCAATTGGATGATTCAAAATACATCCTATAAAAGAAAATAATATGAGACCCTCAACTCCGACAGTTCAGAGCTGGTACAACATTCAAGCCCTTTGGGTGCACTCTCTCGATCACGTCCTCATTTCAGTACTTTTGCTCTGAAAATTGAGCTCTTGTTTGCACTGTTCCAGAAAACTCGGCGCACACTGGGTACTTGGCACAAAATACTTTCATTCCACCCAACTCCTCCCATTGGCTGGTTCAGATGCGGTTGTGTTGTTACACAAACCTTTTATTTTTGGTAGAACACAGTGCTGCCACTTCTGCAGTTTGCACGTTTCTCACAAGTAGTGTTAGTATAATTACAGGCATTAAAGATATGGTAATAAGGATCCTGTGGGACATCTCTGTCACTGTTCAGTGTTCTCAAGAGAAAACAGAAATCATTGACTATAATAGTGGCTAAACGATTATTTCCCGGATAATCATATTCATTTTCTGTTACTTGCACACTTTTCAATGTGTTTTCTCTTTGATGCTATCCTCCTCATCAGTGTATAGGTATTTTCAGGGTTTTTTTGTATTGTATTTCTGTTTATATTCTATTGCTATTTGTTAATTCCTTATGTAATTCCCCTTTTTTAAGAAGGTGTTTACCTTATTTTATCTGCAATAGAATGAGCTGTTTGGCTGCCCTTAGCCCACCTCACCTCTCTGTAATTATGTTTCTACATTGTACTTATAGGGCCTGATTTAGTGTAGTAGATAAAGTCCAGGTGCAGGTCGCAAAAATCTACTCTTAGAGTAGGCAACATCTCCATATCTGTTGCACCTCCCAATGGCCTGGTGTAAAGTTGCGTGTTGATTATGATGATGACCAGAAGAGCATTATATATATATATATATATATATATATATATATATATATATATATATATATATACATATATATATATATATATATATATATATATTTATTTATTTTTATTTTTTTTTAAATGCCCCCCTTCCACCCCAAAAAAAAACCCCAACAAGAACAAACAAGTGAACAGCACCAGTCGAGGGCTGGCTGCCTCTAAAGCAGGAGGATCCCTTGCAAAAGTGGTAACCAGCACCAGAATGTGCCAGACCCCTACTGGCACCCCTTGACCAAAATAATTAAGTGCTTTGTGGAACTACAGGTACCAACAAACCTTGGCAGCCATTTTTTTAAAAAGTGTATATCAACTGCTGCTGCTCCTATTATCTGCTATTCTGAACCTCTTCTCATTAATTTGTACTACTCTTCTG
Source organism: Mixophyes fleayi (assembly GCF_038048845.1). Classification (NCBI taxonomy): domain Eukaryota; kingdom Metazoa; phylum Chordata; class Amphibia; order Anura; family Limnodynastidae; genus Mixophyes; species Mixophyes fleayi. Next base: position 69,246,609 of record NC_134406.1, read on the forward strand.
TGCAACTATGTAATTTTTTAAAGTATGTAACAGGAATGTGTTATCTATTGCTTTAACTTGTGTTGGGCTAGTGATCATTGATGCATAATTTATGACACTGGCCTAGCTTCATCTAGCCTAATAAGGCAAATAATTGTTATATTTTTTTTCTCTGTTCAGCTGACCAATTAGCACAGATGTAGCTAGTTTGTATTCATCCCACCTATATCTTAAAATTCACTCTAAGGGGAAACGTGTATGGGGGTATTCTACACTAGGTGGGTTTTCTCCCAAAATGTTGGGAAATGCACAGTTAAGCAACACACATGCACAAACATTGAACAACATCTAAAGACATCCAGAAATAATCTACATCTACTACAACATGACTGCACTTCTTCTCTAACTGCGCTGGGCATTGCAACTAGGTGTTTTATTTTGCTTTATTTGCCTCAGTTTTGTAACAACTGCAGGGAATTACAGACACACACAGATGTCCATGATTGGTCCACCTACCATCCGCATGGACCCACCAACACTGGTTCCCACACCACCTTGGTCTAGGAAGGAAATCAGGCAGATTACTTGGAGGCAAGGATACTGGTGGAAGCAGAGGAGATGTACGAGGTGACGTCCAGGAATAGAGCCTCTTCACTCTACTCCTCTCTTCGTCCTCTCAATTTGATCTGGGCATGGGCACAGGACTACAAGTATTCTGGACAGGGAAGTATCCCGCCCCAATATTCTACTCATTGTTGCACAGGTAAGGGAACACAGTAATCAGTGTAATTGCCACCTTCACTTGACTGATGTCTGCACTTCGGAGATCGCCGTCTAATAGAACAGGGGCGAGACAAGCCAGCCCACCCATAGCACTGTCTTCCAGCTTGTATGTGCCACCCACACTGGTGCTTGCTACAAAACACAAAGATTTATTCTCTTAAAGTAGCAAAATATATTCAAGCGAAATAATAAAAAGTACAGCCGTTACTTATCGCAGGCGCTCTGGATCCAGTGTACAGTCATTCAATCCTGAAGTCTGGGGACAAGATGTCTGAACACTAGATGAGAAGCTGCTGCTTATATGCACACAGGAATACAGTAAAACAATGAAGATGGTATAGCTTGCTTCTATTGGTCCAGGTTTCAGGAAGATCCAAGGGGTTGTCAATCATTGGCTAGTTCATCCTAAAGAATCCAAAGGAGGGGGTCATCTCTCCAGGGGGTATACTCTGCTCTTCCCGCCAAGATTCCTTAGTCTTAAGTAGTTCATAATTCCCTATCATTCATAACTTGTGTATGTACTCTGCGATTCCTTCGCAGAGTGAACCGAACAGTAGAATATGATAAGAGGTTTATTATGATACCACACATGATATGATTCCTTAAACCTGTTCCATATATTTCACTAATGTGCCTATAACTTATAATATAAAACATAAATACTACTATATTTCGACATAAATGACTATGTGTTGCAACTACCATTAATGTGTACTATTTTACAAGTGTGCGTGTTTGTGCGATTGTGTGTAAAAGACTAAATACTGTTGTGCCACGTGTTGCAGCTGCGTACGCCCTTTCACGCCGTAGCGTGCCCTTTTACGCCGTAGCGTACCGTATGCATCTTTTCAGACAAAGACAACGAAATTTGCTCGATTTCAATTGAAATGACTTTATCCAATTTGCTGACTTCGACAGAGGCCTGACTTCTGGATTCTATAGGGGAAAATACTTATGCAGACACACAATAAAATGTGCATACAATACAATATATTACCTGCAAGCGTCCACCACACAAATGGCCACTGAATGGCTATACCACACAATGCAGAGTACACCACAAAATGGCTGCTTAAACCTACAATGGGAACAGACACTACAGGATTCACTACCTATGGTTACCAGCTTAATGCCACTTTACCCACAGGCTAGAGCCTGACTTCCCTGCAGGCCTATTGCCTGAGTTGTGCACACAGGCCTCATGCCTGAACTGTGCCCACAGGCCTAATGCCTAACTGTGCCCACAAGCCTATAGCCTGACTCTAATTGCACCCAGAGGAAAATACCTAATTTCCTAACAAAAACCTAATGGCACAGGGCCTTGCACCCACTAATACAGCCAGGACTTGGTGCCCAAATTGTGCCAGGTGTCTTGAGCCCGACCAATTATTAAGTAATTCTATCGTTTTAAAATAATCATTGCCCAATCAATTGAATGTGTGTCCAAAGCACAAAGTGATTTATTTTAGCAGATGTAAATAGTCAACAATTTCAATACATTATTATATTATGGTAAAGTACAGTACAGCACAGCCAATACCAAAAGATAATACATACCAATGCAATCACTCGCGCTCGCTTGCGCACCCACGGGACCCGATGGACAATATTCTGTATAGAATATTGTGTCAGAGTTGACTGAGGCCCCAGTGAGATGCAGCTAATATATATATACAGTCAGTGTTTCATTGTGAACAATAGAGATGACGTAGATTGTTTCTATAGGTCCAGACGTTGGGTGGGTCCAGGCCAGACAGGTAATAGGTTGATTCAATCTAAGGAATCCAAAGGTGGGGGTCTTCTCTCCAGGGGGTCTGCTCCTTTTCATAGCCAGTATCATACAAAGGTTTACTCTCTAATATCAATAACTAAAGTATGCAATGTGCGATCTCTTCGCCGACTGCACCGGACAACTGCTGATGATTAGTGCTTCGATATGATATCAGGCATGACACCTTTCCTATTACCTAAACCTTTAATAACACTACAATGTACATATAATCACTATATATATATATATGTATATATATATGTATATATATGTATATATATATGTATATATATGTATATATATATGTATATGTGTGTATGTATGTATATATATATATATATATATATATATATAGATATATATCTATATATATATATATAGACTAATAATAAACCGAATACTATCTGCTCCTGAATTACAGTGTAACAGAACCAATATGAAGTTATATAAATAACTAACTGTTGAAATGCGAGTGTGTGCGTGCGTATTTTACCGTGCGAATGCACCACGCCACGTAACACGTGGCGTACGCTTCGCAATACGCACGGCATACCAATATTAAACCAATATACTTTCGTTCATCCAATTATACAACTTCAACAGTCCACCCTTTGATAGTACCATAAACTATCACCTTAAAGATGTTATAAGCAGGATCTCAGTACCACGTTTCATTGTTATGTAATACAAATTCCCCTTGGTGTATGTCCACGCTGTTTGTAGATCTAAACAAGTTATCATAAGAGAAAGTCTTAATCCTCTAAACGACTTCTTCTTTTACTATAAACCGTACACTTCTGGAGCTTGGAGATAACCTTTTGTATGCCCTTCAAGGGTGCAATAAAACACTTAATACATTATTTGGAAAGGTACAAGGTACAGTAGAACGTGTATCAGCTATACAGAATTCTCTACTGCAGTTCTTCAAGTTTAACAGGTTCTTCTGTCCAACGCATGTCTTTAAGCTCAGAATACATTTAAACACTTCATGTTCATTAATAGCATCATCCTATGTCTATCAATAATGTCATATGCAATCTCCTTCAGCTTGCATTAATATACACACATCTAATAATGTCACCAGTTCTTTTCATCAACACTTGTGGGCGGGCTATTGTCTGTTCGTTCTCCCCAGTCTCTCAATATTCAGATTTAACAGTGATCGGCTTGCAAAGCATTGGGAGACTTCAGACTAAGGGACTTAGGTGTCCTACTTTTTCCCTTAGTGACCTCCCGCCTATAGTTCGGGTACCTCAAGAATATTTAGTTCAAAGAGAACTAATCCTACTTGATATAATCACTGAGGCACGTATGAGCACGCCCAGCACTTTGTTTGGTCTAAAATCTTACCCTCCCAAGAATGATAATCATTCTCAAGGATGCTTGCTCAAGTCCGAATATTACTGGACTGGCATCGCTGGGTGTGTCTCTTTTTAACTATGGGGTCGCCGTACTTACTGACGTAATGCTACTCAGACAATAGCCCCTCGCACTTTCTCCAAGCTTTCCAAATTTTCCTTTACCCCTGAATTGAATAGAGTAATTGGCCGGACTGATTATGCCACTAACTTCTTCCTCCCCAATACCTCCTTATCATTACCTGAACCAGTCTCTGTCACCTGCTAATAATCAAAAGAATTAACTGTCCTGAGAAGAGAGTGAAATGAGAGAACACAAAAGAGGAAAAACTACAACTTCATGCTGGACAACAGTCTTAGCCTTTGGCTCAGGTGCTACTAACTGCATTCAAGGCCTTCCAGTACAGACTCATGAGTGCCCTTGGACCCTTCTCTGAGTGTTGGCCCCTCTGCAGTGGGTGGTATGGGCACCAGTGTGTCTCTGCTACCCTTGAAGCCATGAGGCTGGTAGCCTACACCTGGTACCTGTCTGGCAAATAACCTAAGCTTAAGAGATTACTGCTCCACAACTTACTCTCCTGATCCAACATCCTGACAGTTAGTGTGACCTTTCAGGAAACAGTGTTTTGGACGTTCTTGGTTACTGTCTCACTATTTACCTTCTCTCAAGGTCTAACCTAGCCTCCCAGTTACAATCTCATCTCACGAGGGGTCAAGAACATTTCAAAAACTGACAGGTTAGGAGTCTGCCCAGGGGTGATCTTTTGGTAGCGGGAAAGGACTAGTGGCACTTCAATCAAGTTCCAACTCTTATTCTATTCAATTCATTCTACCGAGTACCACTACTTTATGTTCACACTGGTTTATGGCTAACTGAAAGTATGTGATTTGTTACCACTACTCATACATTATACCTCTATTATCAATAACATGAATACCCCTATCATCTATTATAACTCTAGGACTATCACATTGAATAACAAAAGCTTTGAGTATGATACAGTAATACATTAGACACATTTCAATACACCTCTACCCAGACATTTTTCATTGGTACACCTGTGTATACTTGAGGATCCTGCATGGTGGTAATTGGATGACGTGTATTTGTTTTACCTGGAGGAAAACCCATCAGCAGGAGGGATATGGGATGGCTCTATTGGTCTACCTTGTCCATCTCTCCAGAGTCCACCAGACTCCTCACCACATCTCTTCACCTTCCAGACAGTTTATCCCTCGGGTAACACAAATCTTCCTATATTAACCAATATGTGTATGCGTGCATGTGTGTGTGTGTTCACCTTTTTAAAACTAAAACAATACAACGAAAAACAAACAAAACATAGATTTGTTAGCTGTCACATAAAACCCTGTTGTCTTTTTGACAGCTATGTTCTCCCTGGTGTGACAGCCATGTATGGTTGTGCGTGTAAGTGTGGACCTTACTAGCAGCTACTTCAGTTGGTAACTGTGTCACTGTCTAAAGTCCTCTATGTAGTGTCCTAATCATGTGCTGGTATTGCTATAAAACGATTTCTCAGTCACCTCAACATCGCCCTCTAGACTAGAAAAATGCTAAAGACCAATGTATATCAATCGATTTTCCCTCTGCCAACTCACATGTCATTCTCAGTACCTCATATTCAGCTACTTGACTAAGTGGGAAAGGCAAAGGGGTCTCCTTCTATAACACTTTCTTCAAATATAACAGTATCCAGTACATGCCTGTCTAACAGTGAAAAATATAAAACATGAAAATTCTACATTTTCTAGGGTTTCACATTATGTCGTATCTTGTGGTAAAAATCCTACTCCAGTGTTCTACACAGAGATGCATATCTGTATGCCTATCCTCTAGCAATCTCCTGTCTCCACCCTTTGTGCATCCATAAAAAGGCACATTTTTGTACAGGAGGCACGAATCATAAAACAAAAAAACAAAACAGATATGCAATCTATAAAACATGAATCATATTTCCACAACAGAACCTTTCTGCTTAAAATCAGCAGTTTCTATACACATCAAAACAAAACCCCTGACTGTTTCTGTAACTCATGTCAATCTAGTGTGTGTATCTCTGAATTTGTCTTATGTAAAAAAAAAAAAATATGTTTTAGCCCCATTGTTGAGACAGTGTCTGATTTTATCTCTACCAGAGCAGAGAGAGAGAGTAGAGAGAGAGAGAGAGAGAGGAGAGAGAGACTAGCATTTGTGTAAAGAATGGGAAATAGAAAAGCAATGAATGATGGGAATACAAAGGTTTGAATACAAACATACATGTAGAAAGGGAGATTTTTACAACAAAATGACAGTAGGATTGGACTCTGGCTCTATGGGGAAATGGCTGTATTCATTCCACTGTTCCCCTTAGCTATTTGCTAACTATGACCCCTCCCCATACTTGACTAGGGGGTCTTAACAGTGCAATCCAGTGTCGTCCGTCATTTGTTCATTAAGAACTCGGTATCTCATTGACTACATAGCTTTTCAACGGACTTTTCTAACTTATGATAGAGAAATGTAAAAATGTACTCTTAGTGACTCATATTTTCTCTGAAATACATAAAACGATATTTTGGAGCAAAGTATGTACATACTTCATTGTTGGATAATGATTCTCAGCCAAACAAACTATCATGAGACACTGCAGCCTAAAACAAGAGTGTTCCAATTGTCTATTGTTAATTTGTCTTTCAAGAGTGATTCTTCTATTTCTCTATCTCCCCTTTTGATCACTAAGTCTATACTCCTTTTGTGTCCCCTTTACCTGTGAGAAGAAAAACAAGATAGTTATCTTAAAACAGCAAACAAAACAAACATTTTTATTCTTTGCCGTCGGCTAGCAATTTAGGAAAACAAACATTTCACAACATAAATGAACAAACAAAATCAACAAAGGTTACCTTTTAGAAATCAGTTTCCTGCACACTACTACTTACCACAGTTTAAACCCCACCTGTTTGTAGGACTACAGGTCTGACCTAACCTCCAGGGTTGACTATGGTTCTCCCCCAAGGCATTGGCTGCTATGAGGTGCACAGGAAACTGTTGAGAAGTCTCCGAGACTTGTGTGCGCCGTCTCTGTGGGTGTCTATGTGATTCCCCCTTAGGTGGGCCAAGTCTCTTTGCTTCGTGTCCCATTTTCTTAGCCTTGGCTCTAATATTTTCTTTGCAATCTTTCCTGAAATGTCCCTTTTTAAGACAGTTAAAACACTTCAAAGATTTCTGTTTCTTTCGTCCCTTATAGTGGTTTTTATAATTCTGAGGTTGTGGATGTAGTTTTTCTAATGCCTGGATACTCAACATCATTAACTTATCACTCTGTGCTTTTTCCTTTTTACATATATTTTTATCATGTTCTATAGCATGTCCTCTAATATCAGTTACCGTGAGACCTCTCCAATTAGGAAAAGAGGTTTGTATCCAGGTCCTTAGATCCTCCCGGAGGCCGTCCATTAGTACTGCAACAGTTACCTCCCTGTAATGTGGATTTACCATTATATCCCATATTCCTGTGTACTTAATAATGCCCGCTAGCGCCCTTGAAAAATAATCAGTTGTATTCT